>NC_068294.1:9634826-9877326 GCF_025860055.1 Xyrauchen texanus | reverse complement strand
TCTACAACTTCATTACAATGATGATTTAATGTCAACAAACTCTAAACCCTAAAATGACTGTAGAAATTACAATTTAAACAACTTTACAGCTCAAGTAATACACAAGTTTTAACAGAAGAATTAATGTAATTGCTTTTATAAAATTATAATCTTCACATTTCTGACTTTAAACTCGCCAAAAATTGGCTCCATTCACTTCCATTGTAAATGCCTCACAGTAAACTCGATTTTTGCTTTTTATAAAGAAAAGGAGGGACGAGTCTAAACTAATTTTTGTGGTAATAAACATTACACCATAAATGCTGTAATTTGAACTTAACTTGTATTGAACCTTTAATATTCCTTTAATTGTATGGAGACAAAAAAAGAATGATAATGCAGTACTTATGTTTAATGTGCAGTCCAAGCGACATGAGGAAATACACTATTATTACACAAGTGCAATAAATTAAATGATATTAATTAAACATAAATACTATAAATTATATACAGGGTTGGGGAGTAACGGAATACATTTTTTAAAATACAAAATATAAATAACTGTATTCCACTACAGTTACAATATAAATAATTGGTAATTAGAATACAGTTACATTCAAAAAGTATTTTGATTACTGAAGAGATTATTTTGCATTTTATTGTCATTTGTTTCATTTAATATTTAGTCCTTTCAGATGGAAAACATTTATACAAATAAATGATGTGATCCAAAGTGCATTTGAACAGCAGTGAAACTCTTTCTTATGATGTGTTACTTTCATACGAGCAGACAGAGAAGTATGTTTGAAGTAAGTTTGGAGCAGAAGAAATAGAAATATGCTAAGCTATTTCTAGCCATTTTACATGCACACGTTACCAGACACGATCATATTTGTTTATCAAGAAAATTCACGTTGGATCATAATGTTTTTTTCAAGTAAGACCTTTGATATTAGGGCAAAAATCATATTCTTGATCATAATTTTTTTATTGTTTTCCTGTAAAAATATCTAAAAATCCATTAAAGAAGATCAATTAGATTTAGCTATTCATTAAGGTTTTTCAGGGAATGTATTTTTAACATGTGTATTTTGTCTTACTGTACTGGCAGAGTTTTTATAGTCAAAACAAGTGAAAAAATATTCCAGTGCTGAAGAAGTAATCCAAAGTATTTAGAGTACATTACTGACCTTCAGTAATCTAACGGAATACATTACAAATTACATTTTAAAGCATGTATTCTGTAATCTGTAGTGGAATACGTTCGAAAAGTAACCCTTCCAAACCTGTTTACATGGTAAAAGGCACAGAATTGTAGGAATCAGCCAAGAAATAGCCTGTCTAGAATCGCCACCCGATGGCGACTTGCTCCTATTAATCGGGAGTGGATAATTAAACTATATTTATAAAAATATGGCACGAAATGACCAATGGATCAACACGTTTGATAAATAGCAGTGATCCACTGTTTAAAACGTTAGAACAGTTTTACATTTTGTCATGCTTTTCATCTAAATGTGTTGTGTTCCTGAAGAGAGGGTCTATGAAAATAAAAGCGTGCATTTCTTGTATGATCTTTCACTCTCACTTTAGTTCGCAACAGGAGTGGCGAGTAATTTTGCTGTATTACGGGAGTTTATGCATTTGAGTTCAGAGAGAGCAACATCTCTGGGATTAGACTTAACAGTACGGTCTAAACCATGACACAACCCGTCATACTTTTATCTTTATTAACCTTTTTGGTTGGGGGGGTATGTAGTTTGCCTTCTCTCAAAAAATCAACGACATCAACAGTGTCATATAATTTAACTTACAATCAGACATCAGCTGCAAATGCAAGAGTGAGGGGCAGTATTAAAAATAGGACCACCGGCACTTATGGAAAAATTGCACCTACAAAAGTAAGTAAACTATTCAAGAAAATAAAACCCACCGAGGCGACCATCAAAGCTCCAAATCACACGACAGTGAAGCCATTCAAGACAATAGAAGGAGCCAGGAAAGTTCCGAAGCCCACTACATTAAAACCCCCTCAGGTGAGCACGAAACCTTTGAAAATTACAACTGTGAAGCCCACTGAGGTGATCACAAGAGCTTTGAGACCGACGACAGTAAAGCCAACAGCCTCAAAAACAACTGCAAAGACCACTGCAGCAAGCTTCAACACAGAGGACGTGAATGAAACCATTGATAAAAACGTGGAAAGGAGAGTTTGGAACACCAAAGAAAATGAAGAACCTCCAGTACTTGGTAAGGAAATGTCAATTAAGAACAATATACGTGGGTTTGTGATAAACATTTTAATCTTGTGTATATTAGGACTATATTATTCAGTATTTGTCTGTATTGTGTATGTTTATATTGTGCCAACTATCTATCCATTTATCCATCCATCTATCCACACATCAGTTCATCTTTCTGTCTAGCAAACATTCATCTATCCTTCCACCCATCCATCGATCATTCTATCTATCTTTTCATCTATCATCCCATCCATCTTTCCTCTCTTCCATCCATCCATCTTTCCACTCATCCATCCATCTATCTTTCCACTCATCCATCCATCCATTTATCTTTTTCCATCTATCATCCATCCAACCATCTGTCCATCTTTCTTTCCATCTATCTATCTTTCCATCTATCATACATCCATACATCTATCTATCTTTCCAGCTATCTTTTCACTCACCCATCCATCCATCTATCTTTCTTTCCATCTGTAACTTAGTTCAATGGAAAGGAGGAGGCGAGAACCGGCTTGACTATATAAATTATATTTTAATTATAAACTTAAACAAAAGACAACAACACACACATGACGGGCATGCCCGTAAACGATCTCTCTCCCGCACCATCCTCCGCAGTTGGCCTTTATCCCTCTCGGAGGCTTGATTAGCCTGATAAGGGACCAGGTGTGTAGAATCACGACCCGGCCCGCCCTCCGCCCTGCCATATTCCTCCCTTGCCCAAGCCCTGTCTGCCAGCAGGTCATCTCCTCCACCTGGATGAGGGAGGGGACATGGGGAGTAAAATTTAAACGAGAGGGAAAAGGCCAATGCGGCGCGGCAGTGAGCGAGAGAGATGAAGAAAAAAAAACATACTCGCCGGTTCTCTGATACACCGTCGCATGGTCCTCGATCACTCCTCCACCCTCTCAGGTGGACGATAGCCGCTCCTCCCCGGGCGGACCGGCGTCAGACCCACGACCCCCGGCGGACTGAATGCCCCTCCGCATTCCCGGCGACTCGTGGGGACACTCCTCCACCCCTGGAAGCGGCCCTACCGCTCCAGGCGGTCGGGGAGTCACTTCCCTCCTCCCCTCTTGGACGGCGGTCCTCTTTTGTCCCCTCCGCGTTTCTGGAGGATGGCAGGGCTCTCCTCCGCCCCTGGCAGCGGCTCCATCGCTCCAGGCAGTCGTGGAGTCCAGTCCGGCCGGCGGCCGTTCACCGCATCCAGGTGGTTCATCCTTACCAGATGCCTATTTGGAAACCACCTCAACTGACTCCTTTCGACACAAAGGAGCAGCGGCTACTCTGAGCTCCTCACGGATAACTGAGCTCCTCACCCTATCTCTAAGGGAGAAGCCCACCACCCTTCTGAGGAAGCCCATTTCGGCCGCTTGTACTCGCGACCTAATTTAATATAAAACTTAAACAAAAGACAACAACACACACGACGAACATGTCCGTAAACAATTTCTCTCTCCCGCACCATCCTCCGCAGTCGGCCTTTATCCCTCTCAGAGGCTTGATTAGCCTGATAAGGGATCAGGTGTGTATAATCACGACCCAGCCCGCCCTCCAACCTGCCACACCATCCATCTATCTTTCCACCCACCCACCAATCCATCATCCATCCATCTGTCTTTCCACCCATCATCCATCTATCTTTCCATCTATTATCCATCCATACATCTATTTATCTTTCCATCTATCTTTCCATTCATCCATCTCTTTCCATCTATCATCCATCCAACCATCCGTCCATCTTTCTTTCCATCTATCTATCTTTCCAGCTATCATACATCCATCCATCTATCCATCCATCTTCCTTTCTTTCCACCTATCCTTCCATCTAGTGTCCCATCTGTCTATCTTTCCATCCATCCATCTTTCTATATATCCTTCCATTTATATCATCCCATCCATCTATCTTTCCACCCATCCATCTATCATCACATCCATCTGTCTTAACACCCACCCACCCGTCCATCTATCAGCCCATACATCCATCCATCTTTCTTTCCACACACCCACCATTCCATAAACCATCTATCTTTCCATTTATCATCGTTCCATCTATCTGGATATATGGATCCATCTATCTTTCCACCCACCTACCCATCCATCCATCCATCCATCTATCTATCTATCTATCTATCTATCTATCTATCTATCTATCTATCTATCTATCTATCTATCTATCATCCAATCCATCTATCTTTTCACCCATCCATCTATCTATCTTTCCATCTGTCTGTCCATCTGTCATTCCATCTGTTTTTCCATCTATCCGTCCATCCGTCACTCCATTAGTTTTTCCATCCATCCATCTGTTTTTCCATCCTTCCATCCATCTATCAGTCTGTTGTTTCATTTGTTTTCTATTCATCTTTCCATCCATCCATCCATCCATCTAAATGGAAAAAAAAGCAAAACTGTAATAAACATATATATTCAGTAAATATACATGCGCACAGTTAAATTTATAGATGAATAGAAATTCATCTATATATCTGTCTGTGGTTGATTTGGATTTGTGAAATGTTTTGCCATCCTGTTTTTGAAAAATAAAAAGGCAGTTCATCAGTTCATAAATATCCATTCATGGATTCTCCGATATATTTTAGCGGGAGTGCTGTTACATAATTCTGCCCATATTCAAATGCTTTACTAATGGTCCTCTTCCTGTTTCCAAAGCCAATTGGGTCATATAAGTGAACGAATTCTCCCCACTCTGAGTTAAGCAAACAAATGACCGAGCCGAAAAGTATCATTTACATATTATATTCTAATTAAGGAATAATTTGGTCAGAATTATAGGAAAGTCTAAGATTCCATCATGTTGTATTACAGTTGACCTTGTAATCTTAGCTTTAGAATAATGAAAAAATACAGACTTGTGCATCACATCAGCTAGTATTATTGCTGATGAATGTAAGAGAACATTCTGTTCAGTCACACATAGAGGGAGGCTATCATTCAACTCAAATGAAAGTGTTTGTTTCAGGAACCCACTTTAAGCAATCTAGTTGTTTTATCACCACAAGTGACAGCTCATTTTCTTTATAATTTCTCAGTAAGTCTTTCGTGTGCCGTATTAGGGTGTTATAGCTGGTTTGTAGGGGGGAGATTGTATGAGAAGCCTAATTACATCTAGACCTCTCTAAAGACAAGCTCAGAGGTACTTCAAACTTAAACAGTGTGGATGTGTTTCATGTGAGGTACACAGGACACAAGACAAAACCTGGTTCTACAACCTTGCTGTCAATCTATCCATTTGAAGGATAACATTTTTAAAGGGCAGTATCTTAACATCACCAGTGCCAGGAAATCTTTTCAGTTTCACATGAATTGGGGAGGATTGCTGACTCAACAAACCATCGCACTGACTCACCGTCAAGAGCCAGATGTTTTTTCTCTCAAAGAGAGTCAGATCACTTTTACATGATGTACAAATACACAAGTTTAATAAGCAAGTGCTGTCTGTCGATTCAAATACTGAATTGCAAATAATCACATTATTTTTCAGTTAATCGCAGATTTTTAAAGTGCTCAAATTTGACTCTATATACTTATTTTCTTGTAAAAATGCATATCCTTCTTAGAAACAAAAGTAAACAATATGTAAAAAAATTGTTTTATTAACATTTTCCAAACAAAGCATTACACTGTATAATGACTGAAATGCACTAAAATAGCACCAAGTATCAAGTAACATTAAACATTTCCCAAAGTCTAAGAGCGATGTTAACTAATTTAAATATCTAGTCCCTATATTTTGCGGTTTCATTGCAATGGGCATTAAATCTTCACAATATTAACACTTTGCGTGAAGCTGAATTTACATGATTTGTTGCTTTGAACTCAACATTAAAAGCACTTGAAAAGAACGTCTTTTGCTTTTAGAGCTGGCACTGTCAATGTAATGATATTTCATCAGAATTACCTGGAACGTGACGCTGTGACGTTGTTTCCCTCCAGTGGGTGGCGTAAATCCTGCTCATCACATGTCCCATCTGGGTTAGTTTTGTACCAAAAATTACGGTTAAGAGGTTCTTTCTTCATCACTTGCTCATTGACACAGAATCGTGTGTCAATGACCCCACTGGAAACAGGGCAAAGGTTCCGGCCGTATTCCATCCAGTGTTCAGAGCTCACACAGAGGTGAATAAAATGTCAGAATGTAATGAGAAAATTGGTAAATGTAATAATCTTGATTAAGAGAAATTAGCGCATTTTAAATGAATTGCATACATTAACGTGTTAATTTTGACAGCTCTAAATGCTATACTTTATCTCTATCTACTGTATTCACCAGTCGTTACAAAGAAAATGGTATTGTAAAGTATAGATATGGAAATATTCAACAATGTTGCTTCTGAATATGCATTTTTGTTTTATAGACAAAGTTATGGTGAATTATCACTAGCATCGTAAAGCTTTAGCTTAAACTTAGTCTGAAAAAAAAATGGATGACAGTTCTATTTGTGAGGGCAGTATAATTATCGGAGTGGTGGTGGCGTAGTGGTTAAAGCACAGGGCTGTTAATCAGAAGGTCAGAGGTTCTATCTCCACAGCCACCACCATTGTGTCCTTGAGCAAGACACTTAACTCCAGGTTGTTCCGGGGGGATTGTCCCTGTAATAATTGCACTGTAAGTCGCTTTGGATAAAAGCGTCTGCCAAATGCGTAAATGTAAATTAACTTTTTAGAGAGGAATGGATGAACCATTTTTGCAGGAAAATTATAAATGTCAGTAATGTATGCCCAACAAAATCTGTGATCTGTGAAACCATTTTTCCTGTGTTGACTTAGAACTGATTTCCTATACATTACTTCAAATATGAGCTAATTGTCCTTTCAAACTGAGTTCCTCTTATTTCCTCTAGAAATTATTGTTTGTTTTTCTCTCTCAGTTCTAATTTCCCTCAATCGCCTTGAGACTGTGCCTGAAGGGGGTTTAATACTCTGGGTCTGGGAGTATTATATTTATGTAGAATTAACAGAGGAGACAAGCATGCATACATTGTTTTAGTGAGGGTCCCAAAGGCATCTGAGGAGACCATGTTCATATTACACCCAGTTCTATTTTCAATACTACATGTCAGTGTTGTATGTACAGCTCTTCAAAAAGTTGACCCTGGCAGAGGAGGAAGAGGCCAAACTGAATTCCTGAATACAATTGCTTCCTGTCTGTCCTGCAGCTGCACTACCTTTAAAATCTTGTGTACTGTATGTCACTGGGATTCTGTTTCTCTCTCTCTCTCTCTCTCTCTCTCTCTCTCTCTCTCTCTCTCTCTCTCATATATATATATATATATATATATATATATATATCTCATTTTCTGTCCCTCTTCTTTGCTTTTTCACTCCACATGTATCTGGCACTGATGCATCTCAATGCACTTTGTTCCGATAGGTTCAAATGCAGGAACAAGAACAAATTGCTGGCCACAGTTACAGTTGTTTTGTTCATTGAAGTATTGGCTGCTTAGAGAATTAAATCATTGTAATTATTTTTTGTATGATAAAAAATGGTGGTAGTGTGTTGGGTTGCCACCTGCTGTCCATTGCATTAAGATTTATTCAATTGGATTTAAGATGGATTAAATCATGTGTCTTTGCTGTCTCAGAATGTCCTCCTTTGGGAATGGAGTCTCTGAAAGTTAAAAACTCACAGCTTCAGGCTTCTTCTCACAAGCGCATGGGCCTGGGGCCACACAGGGGTCGACTCAATATACAGGTGGGCCTCAATACAGCCTAAAACTTCTGTAGTTTTACTCTGAATTGTACTTCTTCTCTCTGCATCAATATAAAGTTTCCATCATTAACAGTGTCTTTGGGTATTTAAGTTTGGTTCTTGTCGTTCCAAAGTGAATCTCTGTTTTGTGCTGTTTGGTTTTGAAGTCTGGTATTGAAGATGGAGATATCTATGATGGAGCTTGGTGTGCCCTGTACAAAGACAAGAACCAGTGGCTACAGATAGATGCTATGAAGCTCACACGGTTCACAGCAGTCATACTGCAGGGTCGCAGCTCCATATGGAGGTAATATGTCATATTTAATGTACAATATGCAATATCATAATACCATAATGAGAATACAGTAAATTAAAAGAATAACGTAATGTCACTCTTTTTCTGTAGCTTGGATTATGTAGAAACCTTCAAGGTGCTGGTGAGCAATGACACCATTAAATGGAAGTCATGCATGAACGGGACAGAGGAGGCGGTACGTTGGAATGTTTATCATTAAATGTAAAAAAGTCTCCTTTGTGTGTGTACATTATATACATTATAAATACTGCTGACTGCATTTATCTGACATGGACTCCCATTTTCTCTTTGGGTTCAGTACACGTTAAGCTCAGTCGACAGCATTTGTGGCACAATGTGATTACCAACAAGAAAATAATTAGACTCACCCCTCCTTTATTTATTAAAATATTAATAACTACAGTCTTGACCAACACAAAATAGGTATCGTTTTTAAAAGCTGGACTTTACAATGCATGTGGGTATTATGACCAAAACTGAACAAGAGCTTTGAAATTTGCATACAAATCAGAAGTGTTCTGTTTTTGATAATTTATTCATAATTTTTCACTGTACGTATACAGTAATTGTAATCTGTAAAAACATCAAACTGATTAAATAGCCATGTGTCATATGTCACTGGAAAGATCTCAAAAAGTAGAATACAACAAGCTTGTTTATTTTACACACAGACAAATATATAGAGAGTAATATCTAAGTATATGACTTTGAAATACATGTTACATGTAAATTGGTAAATTGGTGTTGCTTATATGCCACATTTTCACTTATAACTTCAAGAATAATAAACAGAACAGAAAATATCACATACCATTACTTGAAGAAGGCGATTATCTTTAACACGAGTCCACACACAATGTAATCTGATCATTAGATATTCCACACAAAGCACAATGTGCACACAGCACATAATGTGCTATCTTGTTAAAAACACTTTAGTTTTCCTGGATCAGATGACTTCATCAGAAATTATGTTGTGTGTTGTCCAGCATCATGGAACGCTAAATCAATCGTATTGGGATTCAGATTGCTCAAGCAATGGAGAGGTGGCGGCGGCGTAGTGGTCTAAAGCACATAACTGTTCATCAGAAGTTTGCTGGTTCGATCCCCACAGCCACCACCATTGTGTCCTTGAGCAAGGCACTTAACTCCAGGTTGCTCAAGGGGGGATTGTCCCTGTAATAAGTGCACTGTAAGTCACTTTGGATAAAAGTGTTTGCCAAATGCATCAAGCAGAGGTGAAAGTCATAAAAATATGGGCAGAGAGATTTAATTCTATTCATATTTCATTCATTCTAATTACATATGGCCACTAGGAGATTGCACCAAGTACATAACATAGACTCAATGATGGCTCAAATGACACAGAATGGAAATTAATAAGATCTCGTTATTCATGACTGCATGCTTTGGAGAGAGAGCATACCTTTAGTCATTGTTGTATCACACTTAATTCATGTTAACACATATAATGTTTACGTCTTATAGCTATACTTTTGAGTTTCCAGTGTGTATTTTAATATTTATGGACTTTCTCCATTTACTCCCATAATACGTGTCTCACACTGAAACCACATTTATGTCACAAAATCAGTCAGTTGAACTCGCTATATGATAAATTTTTATAATCGTTTAATGTTTTATGATGTATAATGTTAAATTTTACACCAACAACAGTCATAATTTAGTTTTTTCTTACCATTTTCTGCACTCTTTCTGACCCTTAGAATTAATCAGTTGTGTATAATTGTATTAATCTTATGTCAGTAAGTCGTGAAAGGTCTTTTTGGACTGGGGAGGTTTTGGTTGCTGGAAATTAGGGCTGCCATCAACCAAAGATTTTCCTAGTCGACTAGTAGTCATTAGTTTAAGCCATTAGTCGACTAGTTGTCCCACATTTATGATATGAATTTACTTACAAAAATATATATATTTGGCATTTTTGGCCTAACACTGTTCTACATTACAGAGAAATACTAAACCATAATAATGATCCTTCAAAATATACATTTTACAAGCGCACGCACGAAACGAGCCACAGCAACACCTGCAAAAGCGGTAATGATTCTGAATGTGTCGGAAAAACCAGCAAGGAATCTGTCTGAACATTTTGTTAATTTATAGAGAGAAATGCACATTAGGGTTGTGCCTTTGATGATGTCAAGATGATATTTGGCTCGTTTTCCCATTAATGTATTAAATTGTTGTTATTATTAGGCTATTATTATTATCAAATTAATATTACAAATAATTTGTCCATAGATACACAGACACGTGCTTGAAGAAACACTTTATTATATTATTAAGAACAGATGACAGAAAAGCCGTATATGTGCATGTATGACACGCTGATTGTATGCAGCATATACATCTGTGAATAAAACACATTATCATAATTATAATTGTTATTTTTACATTTATAATTGTTTTTATGTCTTAATATGTGTAAGTAATTTTCCGCCTGCATATTTAGACGGATTCTTGCCTGACGGTAAATGGAAAGGTGGTTACGTGTATATATATATATATATTTCTTTTATCACTTCATTATTTTATTTGCTTTTTCATTTCGTTTGGAGGACAATTTTGATTTAGAAATGTATTTGATTTAGTTTTTCGTTTTTAAAATAAATAAATTACATTTTCAATGCAAAATCACTAAAGCAAAATATTCACTGATCCCTCAGACCAGGGGTTGCCGATGTAATTGGATAATGTGATAAAAGTTAATATATATATATATATATATATATATATATATATATATATATATATATATATCGTGAAGGAGGGAACAAAACTAATTTATTCACACACATGATGAATGCACAGATGAAGTTGGTTCTTTGCCAGAGAAATATTGCCCTTCACAACTGTTGTAAAGCCATCTTTCAAAAAGTTGAACAACACACATTTTAATTGCACTAAATTTGAATTTTTAGTTCAAAAAAATAAATTAAGTTCAAAGTTTGAAATCAAGGTGTCTTGCTTTATTGTGTAGGCTTAACCCTAACCCTGCTTAATGAAAAATACCCCATAGTATGACCTAGCATCCATACATATCCATCTCCTTTACCGGTGTTCGGCGGTTTGCTGTGGAGTTCTTTTTTTCTGCGACCAACCAATCAAAACATGTTCGACCAAGACTCTTCTCATCGACTAACGTTTGGTCAACTATTAGGGGGCAACCCTACTGAAAGTTACAGTATGTTTTTATAGTACATTGATCTTATTTATTAAAAATCAATGAACATTGTATTTGTCATGATATGACCCATTTTAATTTAGGCTAAATTACAATTTTCCTGTTATTTAACAGAAAACAGTAAAAATAAGCCCCATTTTTCAGACAATTGGTTCCACCATTCACTGCTACTTTTGGATTCTAGCCTCAGTATCTTTGTGACATCATTATATTGAATCCATTCAACATTTTCAGCTGGTGCAGGTTGCTTTGCACTAAAAGAGGTTGGAGGCAGTCGCTGGCAGCAGTAGGGAGGGTTAAGCGGCTCTTTTGAAAAGAATAGCCTGCCCACTGTGGAAGCCACTGTGCCAGCCTCTTGCATCCACCTTCTTGGGCATAGATTTGCATGAGCAATCATGCCAGCTGCAACTGGCAACTGTCATTTGGATCATATCAATAGAATCACTCACCAGAATTAATCTTTTATGCAAACAGGTGTTTGAGGGGAGCCAGAACAGTGAAACGCCGGTCTTGGCAGTTATACCCGAGCCAGCAGTGGCACGCTACATTCGTATTAACCCTCAGACCTGGTTTAAGAATGGGACCATCTGCCTGCGAGCTGAGATTTTGGGCTGTGAGCTGCCAGGTATAATCAAAACAAACCATACATTGATCTTATATTTGGAAGTCTTGTCTGATTTTTTAACAACATGGAAATCAGAAGTAAATATTATATAATAAGCACAATTAGAATTTTAGTTATACAAATCATAACTACAGAACATCATATCTAAATGGTAACATTATGCTTTTGTGCATCAAATATGAGGAAATTAATATGAATTAACTGTACATTGTGTTTCGTTTAAGATCCAAACAATATCTACCCATGGCAAACGGAGGAGGGCACTAAGGACAAACTGGACTTTAGACACCATAACTACAAAGAGATGAGGAAGGTGAGGAAGATAGAGTCTGTGGTTTTTGTTGTTGACGCTAAAATGGTAATGTTGGGTTCGAGTTCACCTTAGTCGAGTCTGATTCAAAACCAAGAAACCCCTTAAGATGAAAAAAACCCTTACTGACAATACAATTATAGCTATTATGAAAAATTCCTGAGATTGATTCCTTCATGTCAATAATTACATATATTCATATTTTAAGCTTTTAACCTGAAAAAAAAAACAATGTGTCAAAATCAGGGTCGCAACTATCCATTTATGGACATAGATGGAGTTGAGTCCAGACTTGTGTAACCCAACTAAAATGTGTTCACAACCCATTTTACTTCTGTAATGTGAAGTATTTTTGAGTGAAACAGAATATTCAATGATAAAAAAAAATGTAGATTGGGACTTGATTTTATCCACTGTGAATTGATTGGATCATTCAAAGTTGTGTTACATAACAAAATGGTCGAAATTTAAACTGCCTTGGTGACATCAGTCAAAACAAAAAGTAATTTCTGAGTGGAACAAATTATTACATAAGTAGAGCACAACAGTCTCGTTCTGGAAGTACAATTCCATTCATTTTCTCCATATGGGAATATGCTAAGAATAAAATAATAATGATAACTTATAAATGTTTAAAGACAGACCTACCGTAAGCCCAAAGATTGCTAATAGATTGTTTATGCTTCTGTTGAAGTCATCAGTTTGGGTTATTTTAACTTCTTTTTAAGAAATCATGTTCAATAGCGGAACTCCTGGTAAAAACCTACACTACCCATAATCCTGAAGAGAGATTCACCAATCAAACAAACACAGCAAAAGAGCTCTGCAGCGTCCTCCCACTCCCATAAAGATCTGTGTTTCTAACATCTGGCCAACAGTGCTCGCCCACTTTTTCAGCCATCTGTGTTCTGGAAGTATTTTTCCCATTCATTTTTTGCATAGGCTTTTTCCAAAATCCTTCAAAAAAGAATTCTAAGCCATGAAACTGTTACGTTCCCGTGTTGTCTGCCCCGTGTTTTCTGTTTCACTCGTCACTGCTGACGTTCCATGTCACGCTCTTGTCTGGTTTCACTCTCGCTGCTCGTGTTCCCTGTCAGTCTGTCCGCTCTCTCGTGGTTACCCTGTTCCCTGTCTGTTCCGTCCAAGGTTACCCTGTTGTTCTCTGCCCTCTGTATCCTCCAGTATTTGGTTTGCCTTTTCCCATCGTGGATTTCTTGATTTGTTCCCGTGTTTGGTTTCTTTTGTGTTGTGTCAATAAAAGCCGCACTTGGATCCACACCCCCGTCTGCCTTCTCCTGTTTACACACATCATAACAGAAACAAAGCAACCCATTGTGAATCAACCCATTACAAACTTGGTTTTGAGGCAAAAACTATTTGAAAATCAAAAGACAAAAGTACCAGAGAATGTACATAATATTTTTTCGAGGGCACAAATAACAATCCCATGAAGTATTTCGAATTATGTAATTTAAAAAAAATCGAGGGAATATATAAATCTATTGATTTTAGGTTGTTGATAAGTATAAAAACAATATATTTTATGTTTATTACCAAATATTCCAATATGTACTTATACAAATATATAAGTAGTTTGAGGGTGAAGGAAGACCTATTTGGTTGCTTACTTCACAGTAGGTCATGTCATTGGACCCAGTTCTCTGATTGGTGAAGCTTTCTTTGCTTGATCTTGGCAATGTAGTTGTTTACCAGGAATTCTGCTATAAAACACGATTTTTAAACAATGAAGCTTAAATAAGATTGACTGATGGCTTCAACAGAAGCATATACCATTGATGAATAACCCCAGAGCTCATGATATGTCTGTATTTAAAGGTCACACACCCCACCTATTTCACAAGCACTCAATCTCAGTTATCAGACTCTAGTGACTAACTAGCCTTTAAAATGAAAATTGTGGAGACTGAAACTGCCGCTCGTTTGCTAATTTTGGTCTTTGCTTGTTTGAAAGTGAGATCTGACTCAGCAAAACTGTGCCTTTGATATCGACCCTGCCTTAATCTCCAGTTGGCCTTCTTTGGCCCAAGGGTAATCAGCGGGCCAAAGGCTCTTTGTCATTGGCCCAAGAAAGCCCAGAGGATGCACGATGAAGCCCCGGAAGTGAAAGTGGAAATGCAACTGGCCCTGGCACGTACTAGCACACCCTCATTTTGCCCAGTAATGGAAACGCAGCTATTGAGTTGGTATGCCTATACTCTCAAACTACTCATTTAATATATCTGAATATTTTAAACTTAAAAATGTATTGTTTCTATACTTTTAATACATTTTATAATCAATAGTTTTTTATTTTCCCATAATTTTTAATTTGATTGTGTCATTCACAATGCACTATATTATTGTAGTTCATTCCCTTGTGAGTAACACAAAGTGGAAAAGTGTCTTTTTCTGATTTTCAACAACTTTTTTGCTTCAAATTTAGTTTGTAATAATGCGATTCACTTCAGAGCTTAATGGTTTGCTTCATGGCTTACAATTCTTATGATGGGTTTTATGAAATCCCTCATGGGTAAAATGGGCACTATTGCACTCTGAACAACCATGAATGTGTATTAGGAAAGTAATTGCACTGTGATAAGGCCACCTCGCTGGCCCAATGGCAGAATCCAGTGAAGTGGTGAAGGTATCTGCGCGTTTGTCTTTTTCGTGCACATGTGGCTGTAGCGTCATAACTATTTGATTTAGTTAAGACCGAATCTGACTCCAATTTAATTAGACCTCAAATTTATTTCAGATTTGTGACAACAAGGATTTAACATAATCTACTAAAGGCAATAATTTCAGAATAAGTCAGAATAGAATCAAGTTTAACAATTTATTAGTCAGGTTCTAACAGAGTTTCAAATGGGCAAGGAGGAGGTGGAAACAAGCTGAACCATCAAAATAATGTTTTATGAAAACGTAAAGACACAAACATAAATACACATGGCGGCTGCGTGTGGCTCTCTCGAACTCGAACTGCCGCATCCGGCTCGGCTTTATCCTTCTCCTCGGCTGATTAGCCCGATTGGGGGCTAATCGGCCCAGCCCCGCCCTCCTCCTCGTCACACAGGTTAATATGTATCAAGCCAATTACATAATGAATCAATTAAAAAATAATCAATTCAAAACTTATAATGCTCAAAGATGAATCTTAAGAGTAACAGATGCAGACCTGACATACATTTAATCTAAAAAGTACGTAGATTAAACTACAGGGATTTCTGACTACAGAAAATTCCAATGAACAATGTGTTACATTTCCTTAAATACCCAAACCAGAGAAAAAATAAACAAAGGGAATTTGGGAGTGGTTAGGTTTGGTACTCCTGTATGGATCTGCATAAAGGAGGTAATTTAGATGAAAGGCCAAGGAGGGAGGCATACCCCCATGCAGTGGCAAGAATTTCTCTACATTTTTAAAAGTGTGTTACCAGAAATTCTACTGTTGTGAGACCATACTACAAGTCGCACTGAGACATTTTAGATAATACCAAATGTGCCTAGTTACATTATTTGTATACATCAGATATGATATTTTGTTACATACAATTCTTAGGTGAGTTTGAGGTGATTCTGAGCTGAAGGGGAACGAAGGAGGGGGGGCAACCATGGGGAGTGAATTTGCAATCTTTGCTCGGTGGGGTGTGGTGCCTCAGGAAGAGATGTTAATTGTGAGAAGTTTCATATGTTGATTTTCTCGAAAGACCTTTGTTGTCTCAGTCAGCAGTGCTCACTGAATCCAGACAGCTTGGCACCCACCGCCTTACATTCACTGCAAAAAACATTTTGTCATTAACTTCAATGTACCTAAAATAACTCGTTAGAAAACATCCTGGAAAACCTGGCATTTTTCAATGCAGTTTTCTAGTCATGGAAAAGTCATGGAAAATGAGAACTTAAATGTCCTGGAAAATAATCACATGTCCTGGAAAATATTTTAGCATTGTAAAACTGTTTGACTGTGTCTCAAGATTTTTGTTACATGTATACATAATAAATGATTCATTGAAGAATGTGAAAAACACGGACGGAAACATAGAATCCATTTATAAAAATGATACAAATTATGAAACAGAATTTGACCAAATTTTACATATTTAAGATGAAAATTAATGTTTGAAAGTACAATTAATCAAATTTAAATCATGATATGTCCAATTGTGATTATTAAACTGCAAAAAGCTACAATTTAATTCAATAAATAAATCTGTGAGCTTCAAAATGAATGCGTAAATGAAAAAAACCTCATCATGATCATCACGCACGCTCTATGTTTGTGTAGTGCATGACAGAGAGCAGAGCGCTCTGAAGTGCATGGGCTATATATTTATTTGATTAAATTACAGCTTTTTAGGGTTTAATAATCACACTGGGCCAGGTAGTGACCTGCTTATCCGGAGGTGAGGAACTACAATCAAAAACGCACAGAAACGGCAAAATAAAAGCTGTATTTAAATGTACACATGAAATTGGGAAAAAGACAGAAATGCTGTTTATTGCTACTGTATAGGAATGTAATGATTTTTTTTTAAATAGTGCAAAGTTATTTTGAAAAATTAAATCAAATTATATTTTTTTTATTTGATTAAAGGTTTGATTCATTAATTTGATTAGACACCAGTTTTATCCAATTTTATTAAACTGTCAAATTCGGAATTCAGAAAAAATAACCATCCAATAATCACAATAAACATCATGACCTCTCATGTGTTTTTGTTTAAATATTAAACCCGTTGGGTGCATAACATTTCCTGGAAATGTCTTTGAAAATTGTGCCTTGAAAATAATGGGAACCCAGTCCATAAGGTAACAGCTGCAAAAAATCCACTTTTTACAACGTGGGATCAATTTTGATTTCATGTTAACCAAGTATTTTCTATTGAAAATTGCTCTTTGAGGAGATCGGCTGCTCACTAGCCAGTTTGATTGACAGAAAAAGTATTTCAGTCTAAAGAGAACAAGATCTGAAAGCCGTGGAAATAAACACTTTTCCAGGTTTTGTCACACCAGTATGTGAGCACTGCCTTGCACTTCACATGTGGTCAGTCTGACCGCTGTTACGCAACATGTCTACATTAACACATTCCTGTGGGCATTTAACAAAAAGCACACAGAAAGATAAATACAGGAATGATTAAGTATATTCTTAATTCCTGCATCCTGGGTTTGTTTTAAAGATGAATTACAGGGTTCCCGAGCATCCTGGAAAACCTGAAATCTTGCAATGAATTTTTCCAGTCATGGAAAATTTGTGGAACATGAGAAAAATAACATTTCCTGGAAAATGATTTGTCCTGGACATTATTTTAATATAATGAAACTGTTTGAATGTGTCGCTAACAAGGTTTTTGTTATATGTAAAAAAACGAACAAAAAAAAACCAAGGTAATAATTGGGACTTGGGATAGGTGTCAAATACAAAAATTAATGTTCCCTTTACAAAAAGCTTCACTATGATGCTGCGCTGAGAAAAGCGCTTTGGGAACATCCTACGTATGTGTGACCAGCTGTGAATATGTGTGTAACACGTCAATGAACATTGACTGGAATTTATAGCCTCGGTTGGTGAAATCATTAGATGCACCTGTGGCCGGGCTATAAATAGATGCGTCACCAGCGTGTCGTCAGATCCTTTTTCTTCAGAGCCATTCTGTGTGTGTGTGTGTGTGTGTGTGTGTGTGTTTCACAAGCCTGTCAAACTTTCTTTCCTCTGTTAGGAGTTAGAATTAGTTAGGCAGTGCACAGTGAACCTTTTCTCCTTTCTCTTCTTTCTTAAAAAAAAAAAAAAAAAGAGAATAACTGAAAGTCGGAGCAAACGATGCGTGTTCCTTTGTTTACGCTCTATGACCAAGAGGGACACACATCATTTTTGCTTTGTTTGTTTGGGGGAAGAGCATGCTGCTCTCGCGTTGGAGCGGGGCGGGTGCGAGCATTGCGATCTGCTTTCGGGCAAAATGCTTCACGTTCGCCTCGCTTGCTTCCGGGAGTCAGCGCCCACACTTCATTCGTAAGGCTCTCTCATGGATCTGGTTGAGGAGCGAGAGACGGGTTCGTCCCTTTCCCTCGCTCTCTCCCCAGATCCAGCTGATCCTTCTCATAAGCCTGAAGCGCACCTTGGCGCCTCTTCGGTTTACGAGGGGGACGCTGAATCTATGTACGTGCCATGCACAATAATAAAGCAGCTAACATCAGACCCCCCCAAAAAAAACTCCAAACAAGAAGACAAATTTCTGTCTGGTGGCCAAAATAAATAAATAAAATAAGGGAAGGGAACACTATATCAGTCCCTTCCTTTTTCTCTATTACTTCCATAACAAGTATTCTCATTCATGGAGGAATACTTATACTTCCCATGTCTTCGTGCCCTCGACGGTGACATATTGAACTATCGTGGGTGCTGAAGCCCTGGGGTATTCGGTGATGCCGCCGGTAGAAGAGACACTTGCAGGTTATCTCTCACCTGGCTTGGCATCATCGCTAAAGAGACCCACTCTCCCCACAAAGCTGTGCATGACCATCTCCACGCTTGTGGGGAAGGCTTATCAGGCAGCAGGTCAGGCTGGTACTACCCTGCACACTATGGCAGTGTTACAGGGGTACTAGGCTAATCTGTTGAAGGACCTGAGTGTGGGCACCATGCTCGACGAAGAGGCTTTCTCTGAGCTTCGTCGAGCCACGGACCTGTCTCTCTGCACGACCAAGCAGACGGCCCGCACCATTGGCCGGCCTATGTCTGCTTTGGTCAGCACGGAGAGACACTTATGGCTTAACTTATCAGGCATCAAAAACAAAGACAAAAACTTTCCTTCCCGATGCCCCAGTTTCGCCTTCTGGTTTATTTGGTGACGCTATGAATATAGCCCCGGTCCTTCTAGACAGGAGGCTCAAAAACAAAGCGTGGCGAACCGTACTCCCCCTCGTAAAGACTGGGGTACCTCGCCCTCAGCAGCCCCCAAAGCAAGACCTCAGGGCAGTTATTTCTAAAAGGGAAAAACCCTGATGGTTTTTTGTGGGGGTAGCCCTTCTCAGGACGGGGCGCGTGTATCATCCACTTCGGCCCTCGCGGTACCTCCACGAAACCTCTCCATTCCTGCCGCCTCTGGTGTTTCGGGAGTTTAGAGGCTTCCAATGAAAAGTTGGTTGTACCGTTGTTTCCTGCCTTAGTCCAGGACGCGGAACACTCGATATCCCCTCAACAGGAAGTGTCAAAATTAATACCCATCTCAGAGAACCTGGCAGCGTGGGAACTTCTGCCAGGTATTTCTATGTGGGTCCTAAGAACAGTAGAGAATGGCTACAGAATTGAATTCGCTCGCCGCCCTCCGTGTGTCAACGGCATGGTCCCCACTACTGTAAACCGAAGCAGGCATGTCTACTGTGGAAAGAACTGCAAAATCTCTTGGTCTAAGGGGCCATAGAATGTATTCCCCTTCCAGATAAAGAGTCAGGTTATTACAGCAAATACTTCCTGGTTCCCAAGAAGGGTGGGGGGTTGCGTCCGACCTTAGATCTTCAAGGCTTGAACTGCTCAGTCAGGGTGTTCAAGTCCAAGATGCTAATTGTCAAAACGATCGTGTCACAAGCCCAACATCACATTTGGCTGGTCTCGATCGATCGAGACCAGCCAAATGATAGAAATTCTGCTGATAGAAATTCTGCTGATAG
Organism: Xyrauchen texanus; assembly: GCF_025860055.1. Taxonomy (NCBI): domain Eukaryota; kingdom Metazoa; phylum Chordata; class Actinopteri; order Cypriniformes; family Catostomidae; genus Xyrauchen; species Xyrauchen texanus. Next base: position 9,857,261 of record NC_068294.1, on the reverse strand, counting down.
AAATTCTGCTTTTCTCCTCCTTTCAGCCTAGCCCTATTAACCCACACATTCACGAAATGCATGGATGCAGCACTGGCTCCTTTGCGACTCCAGGGCATCCACATTCTGAATAACATAGACGACTGACTGATACTAGCGCAGTTCCAAGAACTGTCAGTTCAGCTCAGGGATATTGTATTAGCACATCTGGTTTCTCTGGGTCTGAGACTCAATGTCAAAAAGAGTGTTCTCTCTCCCACCCAGGAAATTACCTTTCTGGGAGTTATGTGGAATTCGATCACCATGCGGGCACAGTTGTCTCCCGCTCTAATCATTCCCATTCAGAACTCCCTAAGCAAAGTCAGGCAGGTCAAGTTTGCACTGTTCATCAGTATCAACGAATCTAGGTCTCATGGCGTCTGCGTCTATGGTGATCCCTTGGGACCTTCTGCACATGAGACCGTTTCAGCTGTGGCTAAAAGCCAGGGGATTTCACCCAAGGGCAGTCCCCTTAGACAAATAAGGGTTACGCGCCGAGCGCTTCGTTCCCTTTCTATGTGGTTCAGACCCTGGGTCCCATGCTAGGTGCATCGTGTCATTGCGGGTTGCTAACGACAGACGCCTCCCTGACGGGCTGGGTAGGGGTCTTAAGTGGTCGTCCAGCTCAAGGGGAATGGGAGGGTCATCAGCTCGATTGTCACATTAACTGTCGCAAGTTGATGGCTGTATTTCTGGCCCTGAAATACTTCCTCCAGAGGCTGCCATGTCTTGGTGCGGGTGGACAATACAGCAGTAGTCTCTTACATAAACCATCAAGGAGGTCCACGTTCACGTCAGCTGAATTTTCTGGCATGTCGGATTCTCCTTTGGGCCCAGGGCAAGCTCCTGTCACTCAGGGCTGTTTATATCCCTGGATGCCTGAATGTGGGAGCAGATTTACTGTCCAGACAGAAGATACCGACGGGGGAGTGGAAACTCCACCCCGAGGTAGTGAAACAAATCTGGGTGAGATTTCACAGGGCAGAGGTGGACCTCTTCACCACCTAACAGACAGCGCAATGTCCCCCCTACTTCTCTCTGAGTCAACCAGCCCCCCACCTGGGTCTGGACGTGATAGCGCATACAGGGCCCAGAATGTGTCTGTTTGCGTTTTTGCCCCAGTTTCTCTGCTCCCGGGAGTCTTGGCCAGAGTTCGCCAGCAAGGGTCTTGCCTCTTACTGATAGCGCCAATTTTGTTATGGAAGAACTGTCAGCTGGCATATGCCCTGCAACTCTCAAAGCTTTCTGCTCCCCGCCGTTTGTAACGCCAGAGCAGGAGAGACTTCACAGACTTTGTCCAGTCCGTGCCCTTCAGACTTACATCCACCGCACTAGCCAGTGGCGTAAATCAGGGCAATTATTAATCTGCCATGGGAACCGCAACAGGGGGGCGGCCGCCACCAAGTAGACTATGTCGCATTGGGTGAGGGATGCTATTGCCCTGGCCTACAAGGAGCGCTGTCAAGCTTCGCCAGTAGGTTTCAGGGCTCACTCTACCAGAGGGGTCGTCTCCTCTAAAGCCTTGTCTAGAGGGGTCCCTCTGCAGCAAGTTTATGATGCGGCAGGCTAGTCTTCTCCGCACACATTCATCAGATTTTATAGTTTGGATGTTCATGCTACTCCGGGCTCTTATGTCCTTGAGTCGACATCTCAAGCTCATGTCTGAGACCTCTCGCGTTCTTGTGAGCTTTCTACACAACCGTAGGGGGTCCAGACAGCCACAGTGCGGCGGCGTGGGTATTCTCATTCCCAAAGCGCTTTTCTCAGCGCAGCATCATAGTGAAGCTTTTTGTAAAGGGAATGTCTCGGGTAACGTAGTGTAAACCTCTTTCCCTGAAAAAGGCGGAACGAGATGCTGCGCTTCTTTGCTGCACTGGGATGCCCCAGGACTGCTCTTCAGAAAAATTATCTGACGACATGCTGGTGACGCATCTATTTATAGCCCGGCCACAAGTGCATCTAATGATTTCACCAACCAAGGCTGTACCGATGATTTCACCTCTACTTTGCTCCGACAAAATAGTTTAAGTATTGATATCTTGCAAATTATGTTTTTAATTTCATTCTAACAATGCTGTTGAGTTATCTACAAATAAAATTATTATTAAATCGACATTTAAATTGTAAAATTTAGACAATATTGATGGTTGGACCGCTGATTTTTTTACGAATAAACTCATACCACAAGGTGATAAGTGTGGTGATGTGGCCTTTACTGCTTACCTCAGGATGTAAATTAATTTTAATACGTAAATGCCAAAAATAAAATCTCGATTTAAGTGGACATGTGAAATGGAGAAGAAAAAAGACAAAAATGTATTACAACTGTGTAGTAATGTTTACTATAGTTAAATAATGTTGTATTAAAGCAATAGCTCACATCTGTGACGTTCTGTTGTGCAGGCCTTCATGTGATAAAACAAAACTCTAGTGTTTTGAATTTTGTATAAAAGCACTTCATTTGATAAAAAAGAATGCAATGTTATGTAAAAAATAATAATAATAATTATTATTATTATTATTATTATTATTATTATTAATTAAAATCATTATATTTTTGTTTAATTAAAGTTTTAATTAATGAATTTGATTAGACACCGTTTTTATAATACAATTTAAGTAAACTGTCGAATACGGAATAAAAATAAACATCCAATAACCACAGCATCATGACCTCCTGTGTGTTTTTGCTTCAGTATTACACCTATTGGGCACATAAAATGTCCACTGGAAAATTGTGCCTTGAAAATAGTGGGAACCCTGAATTACCATTTGTTTTGACATATCAATGGGGCAGTGAATGCTTTGTTGAATGTGTGAGATGAATGCAAACCTTTTCTTCCTTTCTTTCAGCTCATGAAGTCTGTGAATGAGATGTGCCCAGATATCACCCGCATTTACAGCATTGGAAAAAGTTACATAGGCCTTAAACTGTATGTGATGGAAATTTCAGACAATCCAGGAAAACACGAGCTGGGTGAGTCTGAGCCCAGCCTGTTTCTTTAGCCTGCTTTCAAAATCCATTGAAATTATACCTCTTTTCGGTACCAACTTAACAGTTAACTTTTGTTTTGCAAGAGAATTTGAGGCCAATGGCACTGATCCACTCAAGTTATAGGAGATTAATGTCATCAAACAATACTTTTACAACGTAAGCACCAGGGTGATCTATTAATCTCTGGTGTTATCTGTGTTTTGTTTTATAGTGAGTTTGAATATAGACCAACAAATCTACTCTCCCTCTCTCATTTGCACTGTCCGTTTACACTGGGCTGCTCTTGTGTTTGCATTGGCCAGTGATGCAGGTATTGGTTTTGCAGTGAGACAGGTTGCCAGCTCTGGCAGTGGTTTACGTATTTTTTGCCAGCTCTCATAATGCGGGCTGGAGCCAGAGATGCCATCGCAGAGAACTGTGGCGGCAGACCTCAGATAAACACATCTAGAGAAATGAAAGTGGGAAGAAATAACCTCACACTGTGTTTTAAAATCAAAGCTTTTCTCAAGTGGATCAAAGTATTTGGTGGTTCTTTTTAATAGAAAATGTATCTCCGGGCACAGTGGAAAAATGCCAATATACAACACTCGAGTCTCAGGAAATAGATCGCTTAATCTCACTTGCATGTGTTTATTTAACGAGTACACAGTCGTTTCAAAGGAATAATAATGCATTCATGTGCTCTAGTGTTACAAGACACATAATTTACAAAACTGACCAAAAGGCAAATGGAAAAGAGACATCCTCAATATTTGAGGATGATGAATGCATCATTATGCATCATTGTTTTGGTTGTATGCTTCATGCGAATCAGACTTATGTTGGAGAAGCTACTTTGTAGCACTGTAGCATGTCAAGCTAATAAATAATGTACACTAATAAAAAAAGAATTGGTATAACAAATTTCCATCAAATGCAACTGAGTAATCTTTAACTAACTAATAATTTAACTAAAAAAAGTTGTATTATTTTAAATTTGTTAAAGTTTAAAGTTTGCTCAAGAGCTGTTTAGTCAATTTGTGGGCAGCCGGGAAGTCTAATTGCCATGGGTTCCCTTGAGAGTTTCCTATGGGTTTTTATAATGGGGTTTTTAAATTTATGAGTAAAATTATATCATAAATGTAAATAAAATAAAGTGATAAACGTTACTTCAACTTGAATAGAGGTTTTGCTCTACAACATAAATTACACACAGTCATAATTCAAAAATGAATTTTGAAGCTGTCGTGCATTTCATAATTCACGTTGGAGGTATGAAAGTGTATAATTTTTGTTGTGGATCAAACCGTTCATGAACCGTCAAGTAATGTTAACCCCAGACCTTATTTTACACATAAGTTCAAAAACCATTATAAAAACCCATAGGAAAATCTGATTGTGTCTGACTGTGAATAGTGCATTTTTGCATTGACATCGGTTACACAGAATTTCTGTTTTTGCGTGATGCTGCACCTACGCCACTAATTATATTGGGTAAGATGTCTCAGGACACTTTTTCAATGATATCTTTCAGTGAGAAGGAACGTTTTCTGCGCCATTCCATAAAAATTAAAAAAAATGCTTAAAACACCTCCCCTTTTTGAGTTTACCCAATTTTGTTGTCCAAAATACGGTCAACAGGAATGCATATTTTACAAACTACTCCCTAAACCAAAACCCAGCCCTAAACCTTATTTAATGAAAAATGCAACCTCACAATCACACTTACCATTGTTTATGTGAATGCGATTACTTTATGGTTTCCATGAGACCATAACCCGTGTCTCAGAGGTAGCTTGTGCAACCCACTACCTTTGCCACTCATTTTTCACATGCATATGATTTTGAGATTCACCGCAAATGTTTGCCAGAAGTTTGCAGCTTTTCACCTGTAGTGGTGAACCTGTCGTGCAGCAAATCTTTGGCTACAATGGACAATTTGCCACAAGTTTGCCACAAAGCTCATTTGCATGTGAAAATGCAAGTTTGTGACAAATTTGCCATGAACTCTTGATTTTTGTAAGTATCAAAGGTAAAGGTGATCATGGCTTAAAGGTGCTGTAAGCGATTTCAGCAGTTCTAATTCCACGAGTCTGAGCCGCTGGATTAGCCAAAATCCAAAATCTCGAACTCCAAAGATACCAAAAGCTTTATTGTGAGCAGATATGGTTGTTAAAAACAACAGCAGCAAAATAGCACCCTCAACTGACAATGAGCAACATGGCATAAAAATGGCATTATGCCTCAAAATTTAGCTGCAACTACAATACTATGAAAACGTGCTAAATTATTGACAGGTCGAAAGCATAATTTCCTGCGGCCCACAGACACATATTTGTGTGCTGTTTACAGAGTCTAGAGCTGTCACAGAGACTGGTGAGATTTGTCATGACACTTATTTCATTAATAATTTTCAGGGAATAGGAACATTTGTTGCATTTGTTGCAAATGATGCAAAAATGTCTGATGGGAGAGGTCGCTTGGCAGTTATTCAGCAGAATGGGTTCGATTTTAGGGTACATGAACTTTCTTAAGCAACTTCTTGTTAAACTAAAGGCTACTATATTAGTTGATGAGTTTTAATCAAAAATGAAAATGTTCTAAGAAATCAGAAGGTCCAAAAAGCACATAAAAACATAATAAAATAAATCCATAAGACTCCAATGGCTAAATCCATGTCTTCAAAAGCAATATGATAGGTATGGTTGAGAAACAAATAAATATTTAAGTAGTTTTTAGTATAAATGTCCACTTTCACTTTTACATCTGAGTAGAAACAAAGAAATAGTAATTTTAAAAATATGTTTAAAATTATGTACATTGACATCAGATGTACTCTATCAGAGTTCATATCAGTCTTTACAGAAATGTATTCTACATATGGTACTGGATGCACATTTACAAGTATAATTTATAATTTACCACCTGAATGTTACTCACTTTATCTCAGTAATCCCCTTGTAATTGGACACTTTCACTCAGAGAATAAATGCACTAATTTTGCATTGACATCGGTAACACAGAACATCTGTTTTTGCATGATGCTACACTTATGCCGCTAATTATACTGGGTTCACCGTTCAACTTGAACAGATACATTTACACTAAATATAATATCTCGGTTACTGTTGTAAATGATGGAAGGAATGAGAAGTTGTGTCGATGTAGTGACACTAGGGGTCGTTCTTGGGAGCTGCAAACAGCTCCAATCTAAGACCCCGCGGAGACCACATCCTGCCCAAAGGGGAGGTAACGTGGCAATACGACACGTGGGCTCATCCACCGTACATGGAAACGGGCAGAGAAAGCTCTGCCCAAGGGAGACGTGGGTCTGTCGACAGGGAGACTGTACCACAGAGAATACATCACAGGGGGCTCCCAGAGTAGTCTGCACCTGTGGAGCACCTATCCCAGTACAGGGCATAGTAGTACCTGTAGTGGGTCTGGCTGCGAACTCCTCCACCGAATTCGCAAGCCACAGGGTATCCAGGGTTCGTGGGTTCATGAACTCGCATGGGAAAGAAGTGCATGTCTTCACCTCACGGAGGGGAAAGGCACTGTACGCATTTGGATTACCCGGCCAGCTGTCCTGTAACCTTCCCTGTTCATACCTGAAAATGCACTGGACGACACCAGCTCAACCCAGAGACCAAAAAGTCTCGAATATATTGGGAGTTGCCCAGCCCGCTACCCTGCAGATGTCTGCTAGAAAGGTGCCACAGGGCAGTGCCCACGAGTATGCCAGACTCCTCGTAGAGTGGGCTCGTATTCCCAAAGGGGCGGGCACGGCCTGGCCTGGTATGCCAGCATGATGGCATTCATGATCCAGTGGGCAAGCTTCTGTTAGGAGAGAGCATTCCCTTTCCTCTGTCTGCCAAAGCAGACAAAAAGCAGCTCAGAGCATCTAGAGCATCTAGAGCTCTGCGTGCGATCGAAATAGGGGTGCAAAGCATGCACTGGACACAGGAACGATAAGGCTAGGTCTGCCTCCTCCGGGGCAGCTTCGCTTGTAGGCTCACCACCTTGTGCACATAGCCCAGTCGGGGTCTCAGGATCACATGAGAATCTACCGAACCGAACTCCAGACAAGTGTCGCTGAGAGAAAACGCTTGCAGGTCCTCAACCCTCTTGATGGAGGTGAGCGCAATCAGGGGCTCTCTGAACGCCCAGGAGGACCACAGAGGGATCCCATTTGGGTAAGAGGCGTGGCCTAAGAGGATTCTGCCTCCGGGCACCTCTGAGGAACCTGATGATCAGGTTGCGCTTCCTCAAAGACTAACCATCGTGTCGTGGTGCGCCGCTATAGCGGCCACATACACCTTCAAGGTGGAGGGGGACAGCCGCCCAACCAGCCTCTCCCGCAGGAGGGAAAGCACTGACCGACTGTGCATCTCCCTCAGGAAGAACACCATTTTGCAAACAAACGCCACTTCAGAGCAAATATCTGCCTCATAGAGGGAACTTTGGCTTTGTCTACCACTGCCAGTGTTAGGCCACTTAAATCTTCTGTGGGCCGTCGAGGGGCCAGACATGGAGATTCCAGAGGTCTGAGCATGGGTGCCAGATGGTGCCCTGTCCCTGAGAGAGGAGGTCCTTCCTCAGGGCAATTTGCCAGGGAAGTGCTGTCGTGAGGAGTGTGAGGGCCGAGAACCAAGTCTGAGTGGGCCCGTATGGGGGCCATGAGGGTGACTTGTTCCTCGTCCTCCCTGACCTTGCACAGGGTCTTTGCAAGTAGGCTTACTTGGGGGAACGCATGACCACGCGATGTGTGCCGTGGCACCGTGCCCATCTCGTGACTCGAGTCTGAAGCCAGTCCTGAAGTGGTCTCAGTGTCCAGTTGCCATGATAACGGCAGACATAAACACCGGCTGTGTTTATGTGTACACCGCTCTTTGAAAATGTGGGTACCACAGCCTGTTCAGGGTGTGGCGAACACAAAACAAAAGGGAACACAAGATTTAACTCCCGGACCTCCAGCAGGGGACAGAGTGGTCTTGACACCAGCTCCAGGGTTCTGGTGGATGTCTTGCTCCCTGGGTCGTCTGTCTCAGGGGTGCTTAGGAACCTTCCTCTGGGTCCTAGTGCCAGGCCGTGAGGCATCCGCTTCCTGCAGGGGGCTCTACACTGGGGCCTAGGACTGGGCACAGGCTGTGGCGGAGCCTCCTGGGCTTTCGCCGCCACAGGGGGGCACCCTCGGCGAGCAGATGGTGTATAGAATCTTGAGCCATGCTGGCAAGATGTGTTGTATTGCCTCAGTCTGCTTTTTCACCGCCGAGAACTGCTGGGTAAAGTCCTCGACGGTGTCGCCACATAGGCAGATCTGGGAGATGGCCAAGTTGAGAAAGTGAACCTTGTCAGCGTCCCTCATGTCGACCAGATCCAGCCATAGGTGGCGCTCCTGGACCACCAAGGTGGACATTGCCTGCCCGAGTGCTCACGCTGTTACCTACGTGGCACTGAGAGCAAGGTCGGTCGTCGAGTGCAGCTCCTGCATCATATCAGGATCAGGACTACCCATGTGCAGCTCTTTCAGTGCCTTAGCATGGTGTATTTGCTGGAGGGCCACGGCATGCAGAGCGGAGGCAGCCTGTCCAGCCGCCATCGAGGTTAGTGGGAGCGGACGAACTGAGAAAAAGGTGTCCTCCACGACCTCATTAGTTCGTCATGCACTTCCAGGAAAAAGGGACCAGGGGGTGGTGGGGGCGAGGCTGTGAGCAGTGCCCCAAACCCAGGAACCAATCATTTAGCCGTGGGCCTCAGATTGGGCGGGCAGACCCGAAAGTGGCAGCCTAGGCGCGCTCCATGATGCAGCGATCGAGGACTCATCCTGCTCGCGGGCTCCGAAAGAGACGTTAAGCTGGCTGTGAGGTCTACGGGGGTTTACCCAGCAAGATGGCGCCCATTGAAATCCCCAAATCGCCTCCAGCGCCAGCCGAGCCGGCCTCGTACCCGTAGGTAGAAGGCGGAGGGCAGCTGGAGCTGTCCAGACACATGAAGCAGCGGCAGTGGCCGTCGGAGGTGGAGAGATAACAACCGCATCCAGGAACTACACAAAGACAGAAAGGCATCTTTAAAAAGACGTTCACGTCAATGTGTTTTGCTCTAATAGAGAAAATATACTCTCTTGTCAGATATATATACTCTCTTAGCAATGTCGAAGCACCCAGGGGCATACTCTGCTCTGATAGTGATCTGAATGACTGGCCGCATTCCAGCTCCTTTTATATCCGTATGTCCAGGGGAGTGGCATGCAAATTCCACTCGCCAATTCTCATTGGGCTTTTCTCAAAGATTGGAGGTGTTTGGGGCTCCCAAGAGGGACCCCTAGTGTCACTAGATTGACACAACGTTGAGAGAGTGACAGAAGGGGAACATAAACCATAATACACAATTTATATTTACAGTGCCTTGCGAAAGTATTCGGCCCCCTTGAACTTTTCGACCTTTTGCCACATTTCAGGCTTCAAACATAAAGATATAAAACTGTAATTTTTTGTGAAGAATCAACAACAAGTGGGACACAATCATGAAGTGGAATGAAATTTATTGGATATTTCAAACTTTTTTAACAAATAAAAAACTAAAAAATTGGGCGTGCAAAATTATTCAGCCACCTTAAGTTAATACTTTGTAGCGCCTCCTTTTGCTGCGATTACAGCTGTAAGTCGCTTGGGGTATGTCTCTATCAGTTTTGCACATCGAGAGACTGAAATTTTTGCCCATTCCTCCTTGCAAAACAGCTCGAGCTCAGTGAGGTTGGATGGAGAGCATTTGTGAACAGCAGTTTTCAGTTCTTTCCACAGATTCTCGATTGGATTCAGGTCTGGACTTTGACTTGGCCATTCTAACACCTGGATATGTTTATTTGTGAACCATTCCATTGTAGATTTTGCTTTATGTTTTGGATCATTGTCTTGTTGGAAGACAAATCTCCATCCCAGTCTCAGGTCTTTTGCAGACTCCATCAGGTTTTCTTCCAGAATGGTCCTGTATTTGGCTCCATCCATCTTCCCATCAATTTTGTGCAGTATACGACTGATTGTTGTCCTATGGACAGAGTCTCCCACCTCAGCTGTAGATCTCTGCAGTTCATCCAGAGTGATCATGGGCCTCTTGGCTGCATCTCTGATCAGTCTTCTCCTTGTATGAGCTGAAAGTTTAGAGGGACGGCCGGGTCTTGGTAGATTTGCAGTGGTCTGATACTCCTTCCATTTCAATATTATCGCTTGCACAGTGCTCCTTGGGATGTTTAAAGCTTGGGAAATCTTTCTGTATCCAAATCTGGCTTTAAACTTCTCCACAACAGTATCTCGGACCTGCCTGGTGTGTTCCTTGTTCTTCATGATGCTCTCTGTGCTTTAAACGGACCTCTGAGACTATCACAGAGCAGGTGCATTTATACGGAGACTTGATTACACACAGGTGGATTCTATTTATCATCATTAGTCATTTAGGTCAACATTGGATCATTCAGAGATCCTCACTGAACTTCTGGAGATAGTTTGCTGCACTGAAAGTAAAGGGGCTGAATAATTTTGCACCTCAAATTTTCAGTTTTTATTTGTTAAAAAGTTTGAAATATCCAATAAATTTCGTTCCACTTCATGATTGTGTCCCACTTGTTGTTGATTCTTCACAAAAAATTACAGTTTTATATCTTTATGTTTGAAGCCTGAAATGTGGCAAAAGGTCGAAAAGTTCAAGGGGGCCGAATACTTTCGCAAGGCACTGTATACATTAAAATGTAGGGCCTTGAAACAGTGAACCTTTGAATGAGCCTGTAAGTAGAATAAATAACATTCAAACGTTTCATTTGAGAGAGATTGCTGGTACGGTTTAAGTTTGATTGACTCGTTTGTATGTAAAGCTGCATGCAATATATTGTGTTTTTTGGGGGGGCGGGTTTTGTCCAAAGTTGCTTTTTTTCAGGAAAAGCTGCACTGTTTTGAAAAGAGCTAAGCTGATGTTATGCGACTGAAAATTTAGTTGATCCCCAACACTGTTCCAGTCTACATTTATCAATGTCAAATCTTTGCTGTGGTCTGAATGGAGGGGTCAAAGTTCAGTTAGTTCCTTCAGTTCTCTGGAAACTCCTCCACTTTGAGAGGAATGGATGATATTTTCTCAGTGGTGCTAACGAGAGCCAGATTGCTGAGACTGAATGGGTCAACTGTTAGTCAGATAGAGTGGGGTGGTTCAAGCCAAATCAATATTTGTAGAAATTAATGAGCCAATTGTGGTCAGATATGCACAGATGCATCTCAGTTACATGGTTCTTGTTTTCATAGAAAATTCTGCAGAATTTGTACAATTTCAGATGAGACACTATACAATGAAAAGTAAACGTGTGGCACTTTTGCCATGGTGAATGTGTTGAGATCTTTAGAGAGTTAATGATGATGTTAATGGCCAATTGATGTTTGTTTTCTTTTTTAAAGGACATTGCCGATACCAACTATCTAGTGCAAAGGGTAGCTGTTGGAAAATAGATTGCTATATCTATAGTAGTGATAGCAATTATATAAATATTTAGATTTAACACGTTAATTCAGTGCGATTTATGTTACAAAAAATAACGCGTTAAACAAATTTACGCATTTAATCGCAATGCCCCCCGGACCATAATAAGGAAGATTCCTGAGAAATCCAAGCTTGTAGTACCACCTGTTTACTCCAGAGGGCAGTAAGTGAAGTTTCAGTTGAATGAGCGACGCACAGTTTATACAGTGAAGAAAAAACTTCAGTAGGCAGAACAACAAGTTCTTGCGTTCAAAACACTTGAAGGAGAACAAATGCGAACTAAGGGATCTCAAGATGTGTTTAAAGATTGAGTGTTAAACTATATTTAACTTGACACAGTGACCTAAACATTTTATGTTTATGATGCAACACACCTGAGACACTACACAAGCATGTCTGACACAGGGTGTGGCTGGAAATTACCCATAAATATTTAATCACAAATAAAATCAAAGAAATTTCCTTCAAACTTATTTATAAGTACTACCTCACTAATTATTTTCTTGTAGAGAGATTTAATTGTGATGTCGATATATTCTGTACATTTTTTTGGTCTGCAGGCGGAAACATTTAATTTATTTTGGAGTTGTCCCTAGTCGACTTGTTTTTGGTCTGATTTCTGCAAGATTGTTAGAGATCATATTATTCCCAGCTTTCAACTTTGTTTTGAAAATGTTTTATTCGTTTTTTTTATCTATGACATATCTCTTCATAAGGAATATTATTTGATTCATTTTCTGCTTTTGTTGGCAAAGTTAGTATTCATAAATTTAAGTATGGTGGTTATAAACCATTCGTTTTCATTTTTAATTCAGAGGTTCAGCAATACCTAAGAACAATTTCTAATTTGGAAAACTGTTTATTAATTTTTTTCCTTTTTGTTGTTGTTTGTTTTAATATACCTCTTGGCTCTAGATGTAAAAGTTTTGTAAGCATTAATATAAAAATAATGTCTGATGCAGGTGTTCATTGACGGGTCCTTAAACAAGCCCTCATAATAAATCTCCAACTGATTGACAAATTCACTTGTGAAATGGATTGCTGTGAACTGTATGCCAATGATTGACTTATGATCAATAATATGGTAGTATATATATATATACTACCCTTTTGATCTAATACAGCCATAAGTCTTTTTGGGAAAGATGCAACAAGTTTTTCACATCTGGATTTGGGTATCCTCTGCCATTCCTCCTTGCAGATCCTCTCCAGTTCTGTCAGGTTGGATGGTAAACGTTGGTGGACAGCCATTTTCAGGTCTCTCCAGAGATGCTCAATTGGGTTTAAGTCAGGGCTCTGGCTGGGCCATTCAAGAACAGTCACGGAGTTGTTGTGAAGCCACTCCTTCGTTATTTTAGCGGTGTGCTTAGGGTCATTGTCTTGTTGGAAGGTGAACCTTCGCCCAGTCTGAGGTCCAGAGCACTCTGGAGAAGGTTTTCGTCCAGGATATCCCTGTACTTGGCCGCATTCATCTTTCCCTCGATTGCAACCAGTCGTCCTGTCCCTGCAGCTGAAAAACACCCCCACAGCATGATGCTGCCACCACCGTGCTTCACTGTTGAGACTGTATTGGACAGGTGATGAGCAGTGCCTGGTTTTCTCCACACATACCGCTTAGAATTAAGGCCAAAAAGTTCTATCTTGGTCTCATCAGTCCAGAGAATCTCATTTATCACCATCTTGGAGTCCTTCAGGTGTTTTTTAGCAAACTCCATGCAGGCTTTCATGTGTCTTGCACTGAGGAGAGGCTTCCGTCGGGCCACTCTGCCATAAAGCCCCGACTGGTGAATGGCTGCAGTGATGGTTGACTTACTACAACTTTCTCCCATCTCCCGACTGCATCTCTGTAGCTCAGCCACAGTGATCTTTGGGTTCTTCTTTACCTCTCTCACCAAGGCTCTTCTCCCCCGATAGCTCAGTTTGGCCGGACGGCCAGCTCTAGGAAGGGTTCTGGTCGTCCCAAACGTCTTCCATTTAAGGATTATGGAGGCCACTGTGCTCTTATGAACCTTAAGGGCAGCAGAAATTTTTTGTAACCTTGGCCAGATCTGTGCCTTGCCACAATTCTGTCTCTGAGCTCTTCAGGCAGTTCCTTTGACCTCATGATTCTCATTTGCTCTGACATGCACTGTGAGCTGTAAGGTCTTATATAGACAGGTGTGTGGCTTTCCTAATCAAGTCCAATCAGTATAATCAAACACAGCTGGACTCAATTGAAGGTGTAGAACCATCTCAAGGATGATCAGAAGAAATGGACAGCACCTGAGTTAAATATATGAGTGTCACAGCAAAGGGTCTGAATACTTAGGACCATGTGATATTTCAGTATTTATTTTTTAATAAATGTGCAAAAATGTCAACAATTCTGTGTTTTTCTGTCAATATGGGGTGCTGTGTGTACAATAATGAGGAAAAAAAATTAACAAATGATTTTAGCAAATGGCTGCAATATAACAAAGAGTGAAAAATTTAAGGGGTCTGAATACTTTCCACTGTATATACATACATGTATATATATATATATATATATATATATATATATATATATATATATATATATATATATATATATATATATAATTTTTTAATATTTAAAGATAACTATATATAATGAAATATTTATATAAATATGTATAATCATTATATATTGAATTATTGTTTTATGAGGGCTTTCTCAGCAAATATTTCTATATGCGATTAATCGTGATTAATTAATTGGAACACCACATAATTCATTCGATTAAAAATATGAATCGATTGACAGCCCTGATATATATATATATATATATATATATATATATATATATATATATATATATATATATACATTTACATCGGTAACCTCCGGGCTGAGGGATCAGTGAATATTCTTGCTTTAGTAATTTTGCATTGAAAATTTCATTAATTTATTTAAAAAATGAAAAACTTAAATCAAATACATTTCTAAATTCAAATTGCACTACAAACAAAATTAAAAAGCAAATAAATAAATAATAAAGTGATAAAATAATTATATATATATATATATATATATATATATATATATATATATATAACCTTTCCATTTACCGTCAGGCAAGAATCCGTCTAAACATGCAGGAGTAAAATTACTTACACACATTAAGATATAAAAACAATTATAAATGTAAAAATAATAATTATAATGATGATAACAATCACTGAAATATACATCATTGTTCAAGGTGAATGTGTTTTTGTATTATTTTATATATTTTGTATTATTTTACAAGCTGCAGGTTTGTGGTCACAATGAACTGCTCTGTGGAAATTAAGTGAACTGAACTCAAAGCACCTCCTGAACTGAGGTCATTTGCAGCATTCATAGACGAAACTATTCTTGTAAAATTTCAGAAGACAGACACAAAGAAAGAGTGAGAACCTGTACGTGTTCCTCGAGACAGCACGCCTCCAAACAAACATGCACATTTACGGCTTTTCTGTCATCTGTTCTTAATAATATAATAAAATGTTTCTGTGCGTGTCTGTGTGTCTACAGGCAATTATTTGTATTATTAATTTGATAATAATAATAGCCTAATAATAATAATAATTTTATACATTAATGGGAAAACAAGCCAAATATCGTCTTGACATCCTCAAAGGCATCAGCTATTGGCGATCACTCTGACCATCATCGATCCTCAAGATCATCGTCTGTCGGCAAAAACCTAATGTGCAATTCTCTCTATAAATTTACAAAATGTTCAGACAGACTCTTGCTGGTTTTTCCGACACATTCAGGATCATAACAGCTTTTGCCAGAGTCACTGCAGCTCGCTTCATGTGTGTAAAATTTATATTTTAAAGGCTCATTATTATAGTTTAGTATTAATCAGTAATGTAGAACAGTGTTAGCAATGTTACTGATAACATTCTTTCTCAGCACTGGAACTCAAACCACATATTTCAGTGATATCTTTCAGGAAGAAGAAACCTTTTCTGCATACCATTCCATAAAAGTAATTGCTTGCAGCTCATCGCTTAAACTCTTTTGGAGTTCGCTTACAATTTTGTTTTCCCCACCATAGAGCACTGATTAAAATCGTACCATTTCAAAAGAAGTCATGCTCCATAAACTTTGATAAAAAGGAAATTTGGACTTTGAAACATAATTTCAACAGATAATAAGTATTATCTATCCCTAAGAGTGGCTAAAGAGAGGGTGTCAGATTTCAGATCACTCTGTTAGCATACTCTCCATAGGGGAGGTGGAGAAGAGGCATCTGGGCAAAGCATGGAGGTACTTTTCAAAACAGAGCCCTGCGTCTGTCCACCTACCGTAATGCACCTACTAGCTACTCAGAACAAATCAGTTTTCTGTGGAGCATTTAATCTAACAGCATGTTGGCTCCCCCTGCAGGTGAGCCAGAGTTCCGTTATGTGGCTGGTATGCATGGAAATGAGGTGCTCGGGAGGGAACTGTTGCTGAACCTTATGCAGTACATATGCCAGGAGTACAAAAATGGGAACCAGCGCATAATCCACCTGGTGAAAGAGACACGCATTCATCTACTACCCTCTATGAACCCTGATGGCTATGAAATGGCTTACAAGAAGGTAGGGAAAAGGAAGTGAAGCATATTCAGAAAGTCATTGTTCATATTACTGGAAACTTCTTTCATCAGGTTCAGAAGAACTTTGAGATACCTGATATGTTTTATACTAAAATTATGATAAACTGGAAACCTTAAATTGGACTGCATGTTGCTTTGGATAAAATCATCTACCAAATGCATACATCTTAATGTTTATTTAAGCAATCTAAATCCTATTTATTGTTTATTGAAATGTGTAAACACTGTGGGACTATCAAAAAACTTTTCTGTTTGATTTAACATCCCAACTGGCATGACACAGCAACATTGATTTAACCAATCTGTCTCTTAACCAATGGCAGATGGGGTTAGTGTTCAGGAAACCAATCATTATTTGTGCAAATTCATATTGTGTTGCTAGAGGTGCAGAAATTAAGAAACAATGATGCATACTTCATCTCACTTACAGGGTTCAGAGTTATCTGGATGGGCACTAGGTCGTAATAGTTATGAAGGCATTGACATGAATCACAACTTTGCAGACCTGAACACAGTGATGTGGGATGCCATCGAGTTGGAGACAGACAAATCTAAACTCATCAACCATTACTTTCCCATTCCAGAGCAGTACACTTCAGAAGAAGCTTGGGTAATAAAGGCCAGTAGTCAAGTCAAGTCAAGTGGTTTTTATTGTTGTTCAACCATATACAGTTAGTACAGTACACAGTGAAATGAGACAATGTTCCTCCAGGACCATGGTGCTACATAAAACAATATAGGACAAACACAGAAACACATGAGACTACAAAGACTAAATAACATACCTACAGTATATTAAGTGCACGTGCAAACGTGTGCAAAAAGTACGGGACAGTACAATAAATGACTAAAAATGAACAGGACAAAAGGCACAGTGAGAGACAGTGCAGCGCTGACCAGTACACAGTAGTGCAAAAAGATGACAGTTTCTAAAAATGCCAAATGTAAACATAACATACTAAGAGATATTGTTCTATGTACATAGCAGTTATTGAGGTAGCAGCCAGGTATAAAGTGACAATAATTAAAGTGCAACTCAGGACACGTGTTTGTGTCAGTCCAGTCTCTGAGTATTGAGGAGTCTGATGGCTTGGGGGAAGAAGCTGTTACACAGTCTGGCCGTGAGAGCCTGAATGCTTCGCTACCTCTTGCCAGACGGTGTGAGGGGTGTGTGGGGTCATCCACAATGCTGGTTGCTTTGCGGATGTAGTGTTTTTTGTAAATGTCTTTGATGGAGGGAAGAGAGACCCTGATGATCTTCTCAGCTGTCCTCACTATCCTCTGCAGGGCTTTGCGGTCCGAAACAGTGCAAGTCCCAAACCAGGCTGCTCAGAATGCTCTCAATAATCACTCTATAGAATTTAGTGAGGATGAGGGGTGGGAGATGTGCTTTCCTCAGCCTTCAAAGAAAGTAGTGATGCTGCTGGGCTTTCTTGGTAATAGAGCTGGTGTTGATGGGCCAGGTGAGGTTCTCCGCCAGGTGAACACCAAGGAATTTGGTGCTCTTGACGATCTCCACAGAGGAGCCGTCGATGTTCAGCAGAGAGCGGTCACTCTGTGCTCTCCTAAAGTCAACAACAATCTCTTTTGTTTTGTCCACATTCAGAGACATGTTGTTGGCTGTACACCAGTCCGTTAGCCGCTGCACCTCCTCTCTGTATGCTGACTCGTCGTTCTTGCTGATGAACCACCACGTCGTGTCATCGGCTAACTTATTGATGTGGTTCGAGCTGTGCATTGCTACACAGTCGTGAGTCAGCAGAGTGAACAGCAGTGGACTGAGCACACAGCCCTGGGGGGCCCCAGTGCTCAGTGTGGTGGTGGTGGAGATGCTGTACCCGATCCGGACTGACTGAGGTCTCCCAGTCAGGAAGTCCAGGATCCAGTTGTAGAGGGAGGTGTCCAGGCCCAGCAGGTTCAGCTTTCCAATCAGGTGCTGAGGAAAGATTGTGTTGAATGCTGAGCTGAAGTCTATGAACAGCATTCGAATGTATGAGTCCTTTTTATCTTGGTGGGTGAGGGCTAGATGGAGGGTGGTGGTGATGGCATCATCCATCCATCCATCCATCTAGCCCTCCATCTAGCCCTCACCCACCAAGATAAAAAGGACTCATACGTTCGAATGCTGTTCATAGACTTCAGCTCAGCATTCAACACAATCTTTCCTCAGCACCATGGAGGGTGGTGGTGATGGCATCATCTGTTTAACGGTTTGGATGATGGTGTTGGCCTTGAAGCACGTTGGAATGACGGCGCTGCTCAGAGAGATGTTGAAGATGTTGGTAAGAACATCTGCCAGCTGGTCTGCACATCCTCTGAGCACTCTGCCAGGAATGTTGTCTGGTCCAGCAGCCTTCCTTGGGTTAACTCTACGTAGAGTTTTTCTAGAGTTGCTCTGCGTGTCGCCGCTGTCCTGGAAGTGACTGTGGATTCTCTGGGCATGTGCGTGCTTTGCCTCTCTGATGGCCCGGGACAGTTTGGCCCTCGCTGTTCTTAGGGCAGCCTTGTCACCTGCTCTGAAGGCAGAGTCTCGGGTCCTCAGGAGCGGACGCACCTCCGCAGTCATCCACGGCTTCTGGTTGGAGAGTGTGGTGATGGTCTTGGAGAAGGTGACATCATCAATTCACTTGCTGATGTAGCTGGTCACTGATGCTGTGTATTCCTCCAAGTTGATAGAGTCGCCATATGTTCCAGCCTCCCTGAACATGTGCCAGTCAGTACACTCAAAACAGTTCTGAAGAGCAGAAATGGCTCCTGCTGGCCAGGTTTTCACCTGCTTCTGGAGTGGTTTTGTGCATCTGACGAGCGGTCTGTATGCTGGAATTAGCATAACAGAGATGTGGTCTGAGTAGCCAAGGTGGTGGCGGGGCTCCACCCGGTTCGTGCCTGGGATGTTTGTGTAAACAAGATCAAGCGTGTTTATCCCATCTCGATGCAAAGTCCACATACTGATGGAATTTAGGGAGCACTGTCTTGAGATTCATATGGTTGAAATCTCCAGCAACAATAAACAGTCAGTCAGGGCGAGCATTCTGCAATTCGCTCATAGCCCCATACAGTACACAGAGCGCTTCCTTAGCGTTAGCACTGGGGGGAATGTAAACTCCAGTTATAATAACAGTGGTGAATTCCAGTGGTAAATAAAAAGGTCTGCATCTAACAGTCACAACCTCCACCAGCGATGAGCAGTAACTAAAGACTAGCACAGAGTTATTGCACCATTCCGTGTTGATGTAAACACACAAGCCACCACCGCGAGTCTTACTGCACAGAGCTGCATTTCACAAATGACAAAAAAATAGCATATTTTGGATCTGGAGTGGCCACTGCGTGCCACCGCGCCGCCATCTTGGATCAAGGCTGGAGTAAAAATTGTTTACTGTACATGGTCTCAATGACTGAAATACAAAGTTGTGGACACACACATTTTTTATTATTACCTTATTATTATTACCGTTATTACGATTTAATGCGTTAATTTTTCTTAATCATGATAAATGCATTTACCATTAATACAGCATAAACACTGGTGTGAAGGCTGGAACCTTTGTAATGTGTCCGCCCGGAGTCATTACACTGACACACACACCACAAACCATAAAAAGATTTAGTGTCAGTGATAAAGTGATGGGGAAGGATGTCTTAATGCTATTTGATGTACAATACAAGCCTAGATGAAACTTGTGACAGAAATCAAGTATTTTTCAGACTATAAGGCACATTTTAATTACCAAAACACAGAATGAGACGTTGTTTGCAAGCGTGTGGAGTTCAATGTGCCATTTCACGCTGATGCCTTGACATGAATCATGAACGCAGCTTCACGATTGCTGTTAAAAAGCGGAAAGCCACATTCTGCTGGCATATTTATATTGTGGAAGATGAGAATGTAAGAGATTTAATGCCCATTGCAATGAATATGAAAACTATATGGAGACTAATTGAAAGAACTAGTCTCCATATAGTTTTCATATTCATTGCAATGGGCATTAAATCTCTTACATTCTCATCTTCCACAATATTAATATGCCAGCAGAATGTGGCTTTCCGCTTTTTAACAGCAATCGTGAAGCTGCGTTCATGATTCATGTCAAGGCATCAGCGTGAAATGGCACATTGAACTCCACACGCTTGCAAACAACGTCTCATTCTGTGTTTTGGTAATTAAAATGTGCCTTATAGTCTGAAAAATACTTGATTTCTGTCACAAGTTTCATCTAGGCTTGTATTGTACATCAAATAGCATTAAGACATCCTTCCCCATAAACGTTTAATGTTACTTGAATTGGAGCTATTTTAGTGCATCTCTATCTTTATACTGTGGAAGGCTTTCTTTGGAAAATGTTGATAAAGCATTGTTGCATATTGTTTTGTGTTATTTCCTAAGGAGGATATACATTTATTTTAACAGGAAAATAAGTATATTTAGAGTAAAATTTCAGCACTTCTGCAATTAACTACGAAACATTCTGTAATTAATCGATTGAAAACACTTAATTTGCATTATAGTAAAGTTATGAAAGCTTAATAACACAAATGGAAGTTTGGGAATGAAGCAGTGACCAACAAATCTTAAACAAATCACTTCCTGTATATTTTCCCTCTACCCTACCTAGATTACATCTCTGCATACTTAAGGACATTCCCATGTATACTGGACACTTGTTGGCTGCTTAACTCTCTGGTTCAACCACTGATCTATATATATAACTGGATTGCTCATAGAATTCTAAACTGCCAGCAGTAGGTGAAGCTACCGGAAGTGCTCTGGCGGCCATCTTACTATTCCCTACCGACAGAGGGCATCGTGGCATGTGCAGCGTTTAACCGCGAAACAACACTCACTTAAGGATGCGGCTAAAGTGCCCTCAGGTTGTAATTTATGACTATGTACATATTAAGCACACATTAGTCGTTATCCCCATGTAGAGTGGGCATAACGATCATAATCTTTAATAATCAACAGTAAAAAAACAACACCAAAGTGTATTAATACCCCTTTTAAAGCAAAGTTATCCATCTGCAGATTGTTACAGGATGCAATGTTTCTCTGCCTTCATAGTTTAAATCTGTTGATGCTCATTGTTCATAATGTTGACAAATTATACAACTGCATAATTTCCAACATTATTAACCATTTTTGACTAGATTATATAGTAAATGTGAACTAATTTGGGGGGGCATGCACATCAACAAGTTTTAAAGTTGTTAAT
Source organism: Xyrauchen texanus (assembly GCF_025860055.1). Classification (NCBI taxonomy): domain Eukaryota; kingdom Metazoa; phylum Chordata; class Actinopteri; order Cypriniformes; family Catostomidae; genus Xyrauchen; species Xyrauchen texanus. The sequence goes on along the minus strand of NC_068294.1, from coordinate 9,835,941 downwards.
AAAAACGACTAGCTTTGTGTTGATAATGTAACTAGACAGTACCTCTTCAGAATAAATCCAGAAGAATCAAATATAAAAACGTCACACACAAGTGTATAATAATATATATATACACACACACACACACACACACACACACATAAATTAATTTACCTTTACTTAATGGAATTATCCATTTGCATTCATTTCTGGAATATGTACATACCAGCTTGTGAGAATTTAATTATTTCAACAATCCCTGATCTTTTAAATCATAATTAGAAATAAGTTTAATGACATATGCGCACAAGGAAATCATACATATTTATTTGTTCAATAACAAAAGCTTCCAAGTACACACATAAATTGACTTAAACTGAACAATACAATCAAAAATTTGCAGATATGTGGGAACAAATCTGCTAATGGATTTAACAACAATCCCACATTATTCAGCTTTCAAAAGAATGGTAGCAAGACAAGCCATCAGAGCTAGTGGCAACAGTTCTCCACCGGATAGCACAGTGACACTGGAGGCAGCATCTTCTGATATGTTCAGCCTGAAACAGAAGACTCAGAGAAAAACATCACTGTATGTCGTCCCAGCTTGTCCATGTTCAAAGAGGCTGTGGTGGGGTACATAGCAGGCTTTGCAGTTAAAACAACTATGAAGATGATTCTGTGCACTACCTGTTTATCAGCACTCAGTGTCGAGAGCTCTTCCCAAGATGAACACACTAATCGACATGAAGTCCTGAGGTGGATTTATAAGACCGTCAGACAGCGTCCTGAAAGTCTGCAAGACAGCTGAGAGATTTCTTCAACAGCACACACTCACAAGGCCCATCTCTGTCCCCACAAAGGTTCTGGATCTCCATGGTGGTTCTGCATTCAAGGAACTTGAAGCACACATGTACAACAATCACATCTTCATACTCAGTGCATTGCAGAAAGCTGCACAAACATCAGGCTCCACTTCATTGCCAAGGAAACATGTGCTGCATCACACTCCAAACGGCTTAAGAAAACTCTGGGCAAGCTTGAACTGCAAAATAGAAGAAAAAAGAAAAGTTTGATATAAAGATCAGGAGCCGGTTGCACCAGCTATACAAAAGTTTAAACTTAGCTTAGTTGTGACGTAAATGAGCATGAAGTCACAATTTACGCACTACTAAATAATTGAGCATTGCACCATTAAACTTCAGTACGACGTAACCCTAAGTATAAACTAAATATTTACGGAAGACTCCGAGCAGGTGTAACTGATGGAATAAAAAAGCAGACTGATATTTTATGACATCAATAAGCTCATGTTTTGCATAACAGGCATCAATCAAATAATTGTGATTATGACAATTAATTGCCTGTTTTAGGTGTTTCATAAATATGATGAATAATTACCATACAAACTAACTAATTCATTTATACACATTTTTACAAGCTTGAGTCATATAATAAAATAAGGGTATGATTTCCTTTTCAGGCTGCAAAAACATATGAATGACAGTCAAATATAAAAGTATAAAATGTTAATTAAAATAATATCTTAATTATCAAAATATGTCTCTCAAGAGAGCTGCTCTTGTGACGTCCGCAGTGATGGTTACGTAAGCAAACAACGTTTGTACATCAACCGTAACAAAATCAAATTGAAGTTCACCGCTTTTTAATACTTCTGTGTACAAATATGAAGGCTGCTTATTGGATCAATGCAGGTAAACGTCATAGTATGCACTACGCATCACTTTACGGAGAGTTTACGAATTACTAGTTAAGACTTGCCTTAAGAACAGGTGGAGCAACCAAATTTAGCACCGACTTAGTTGCAAACTAACTAGTAGTTACGAAGCCTTGAACTTTATACCCCAACTTAAGACCTTACGCACAGCTATTTACTCAACCTCATGTCCTTCCAAACCTGTATGACTTTTTCTGTGGAACACAAAAGAGGACATTTAAAAAAAAAAATTTGTCCATATAATGAAAGCCGTATTTACTTTCCTTATATGGAATACAAAATACATTTTTGGGGGTTCTGCAAAAGAAAGTCACATGGATTTGGAAGGACATGAGGTTGAGTATATGATGACAGGATTTACATATTTGGGTCAACTTTTCTATTCATATTAAATGTTATAACTATCTGAAACAGTAATTTTATGAGACTTATATTGCATGTTGCAAAAGTATCTTCATTGCAAATAAAAACAGATAGTATAATATGTTTTACTCTGTCAGCCTGGCTTCACTGAAGAGCTGTTTTAACAATGTCTCCTCATACAGCTTTTCTTCCTGTTGCAAACCAGTTCCAGTTTTATCTGACATTCAGTGCGATGTTTATTGAAATCCAAACGGCAAACTCACCTTGTTTAACTTCAACAATATCCATGTGCTCCTTGTCAGAGCTGGACTGAAAAGAGAAATCGGCCCGGGATTTGACATAACTGGCCCAAAAGTTGTTGGGGGGAGAGTGTTCGGCGGCGGCTCGTTTTAGATTATCGCGGCCGACACCGCGGCCCGCTCGGTTCTCCCGATGGCCAGTCCACCCTGATCGGCCCCAAAGTGCGTCGGTCCACCGGAAAAATGTCCGGTAGGCTAGATTACCAGTCCAGCCCTGCTCCGCGTCTATTCCAATTGATCACTTTATAAATGATGCCCGTGAGCTGGTCCGGTTTCAGGCGTGCACTGCAAAAACTACAAATCACACACAGAGAATTAATGCAAGCCCACATTATATTCATCATATGTAACCGGTGTTGATCTGCAATTAGAAATTCAACTTGACCAAAAAAGCTAACTTGGTGAGTTATACTGTTATTCATTGTGGTTATTTTCCTAAGTTAACGTTAGCTGCATAGCTAATATTCATTTATCCTAAGAAAATAACCACAATGCACGTTCAACGTAAACAAAAGCTACAAAACATAAGTATGTATTCAGAATAAAAACTTTAAAGCCTGCAAAAAAAAAGTCTACTGATATCTTACCTCAGTTTCTTAAACTTGTTTCTATTGAGGTAACACGTGCGTCGCTGAACGTAATGCTGCTGCAATAAAGAGTAACATAACACGCTCACATTTAGAATAAGCAGGGGGAAAAATGAAAGTCAAAATAAATAATGAATTACATATTTAGGAAGATTGCATTGTGATGCAGTGTATGCAGACGTAAAACATTGTTTTTAATGTGACTGGATAGGTAAAAATTACTCACCAAAACAGACGTTTTCTCATTGAGACCCATAGGAATACAGAACGTTAGGGAATACCAAGATGGCGGCGCAGTAGCTTCACTGTTGTGACGTCATGAGCTATCCAGTTATATATATAGATCAGTGGGTTCAACTCATTTTTTCTTATATTGACATTTCATACATACATACATACATAAAATTAAACTTAAATTTGTGCCAATCGTGATGCCGCATTCATGATTCATGACAGAACAGGCTGATTATATGTGATTAATTGCAATTAATTTGATTAAATGGAACATCATGTTATTTTTTAGATTAAAAAAATAAATCGATTTATAGCCCTAAATTATAGTCTTTATGTTAAAGGTGGCTTCAGAAACAAGAGCAGTCATCAGCTGGATGCAGACCTTCCCATTTGTTCTCAGTGCTAACCTCCATGGAGGAGAGCTGGTGGTCACATACCCATTTGACATGACTAAAGACTGGGCCCCTAAAGAGCACACTCCCACTCCAGATGAGAGCTTCTTCCGCTGGCTGGCCACTGTTTATGCCAGCACAAATCACGTGATGTCCAACCCAGACCGAAGGCCCTGTCACAATGAGGACTTCCTTCGTTACAATAACATAATCAATGGAGCGAGCTGGCACACAGTACCAGGCAGTAAATACAACTGCTCTTGAGGATTCTGACATCAAACATATTATTCTAAATAACTTGGATATTTCAATATAATTTATTAGCTGCTTTGGCCTTTATAAAAGGGCAAAATAAAGAAATATTAAAAATAATGTATGTCTTTAAAGGGATAGTTTACCCAAAAATGTAAATTCTCTCATCATTTACTCACCCGCATGCCATCCCAGATGTGCATGACTTTCTCTCTTCTGCTAACACAAATGATGATTTTAGAAGAATATTTCAGCTTTGGTAATTGATACCAAAATTTTGGAGCTACAAAAAAACACCTAAATACAGCATAAAAAGTAATCTATACATCACCAATAGTTAAATATGTGTCTTCAGAAGCGATATGGTTGGTGTGGAAGAGAAACAGATCAATATTTAAGTCTTTTTTTATTATAAATTCTCCGTCCAGGAGGTGACCATATGCACCAAGAATGTGAATCACCAAAAACAAAAGAAGAAAGTGGACATTTATAGTTAAAATTACATAAATATTGATCTGTTTCAAACCCACATTTATCATATCGCTTCTGATTATATGGATTTAACCACTGAAGTCATATGGATTACTTTTATGGTGCTTTTATGTGCTTTTGGAGCTTCAGAATTTTGGTCACCGTTCACGTATTGTATGGACCTACGGAGCTGAAATATTTTCAAAAAAATCTTTGTTTGTGTTTAGCAGAAGAAAGAAAGTCATCGTACACATCTGGGTTGATGAGAGAATTTTCATTTTTGGGTGTACTATCCCTTTAATGTTTGTTCATCTGTACTCTAGGTATGAATGACTTCAGCTACTTGCACACCAACTGTTTCGAGGTGACAGTGGAGTTGTCCTGTGATAAGTTCCCTCATGCTATTGAGCTGCCTAGAGAGTGGGAGAACAATAAAGAATCTCTCCTTATCTACATGGAGCAGGTACAACAAATACACAATGTACAACATGGCTGCAACCACTGAACATGTGTACTTGTTGGCTGTCTTAACATACTCGAAATTGTCAAAAATGCAATACAAATCTGTGCATATGACAGGTACACAGAGGAATCAAAGGAGTGATTAGAGACAAAGACACTGAATCTGGCATTGCTGAAGCCATCATTAAAGTGGATGATATCGACCACCATATCAGATCAGGTAATGCCATTCAGAATTACTGAAGTATTCAGTAGTGCTTATAGGCTGACGCTAAATAGCTTTGAATTAAAAACGTTTCTGAAACTTCTTGTCTATTTGAGGTATACATTATGCTACCAATTTGTTCATCACTTAATTATATATTCCCAATATTCCCCCAGAAAGCATCTGCCAAATGCATTAAAGCAATTTGTCTCATTTCAGCTTATGATGGGGACTATTGGCGTCTGTTAAACCCAGGTGACTATGACGTCACAGTGACTGCGGAGGGATATAACCCAGTTACTCGAAGCTGCAGGGTCGAGTACGAGCATTACCCCACCATCTGTGATTTCACTCTCACCAAGACGCCAAAACAGCGTTTGCGAGAGATCCTAGCCAAGGGCGGCAAAATCCCCAAAGATCTGCAGCTCCGACTGCGCCAACTGCGCATACGCAAACTGCGTGCCAGCACTAAACTTATTAATCAACGGAGGGTGTCACAGCAACGCAAGGCCAGGGGAGCTAGCCGCTAGATTGATCTTCAACCTCTGACCTGTTTTGCTGGCCAAGTACAGGATTAAACTGAATCAATATCACAGGAAAATGCAATGTAGAAGGGCTATAAATTGGTCGCCCTTTCCTGTGTTAACATATATTATCCATTGTAAATTTCACACCAAATTATATTCAAATACTGTTTTTATACTTTATACTAAGCACTACAACTACATGTTTTGATAAAAACTGTTAATTAAAATAATTGAGAGTGTCTTCTGGTTGTCAATTTTGATCTCCATGGTATTGTGTGCTCACCTTCGTCAAAGTCTATCTAGCAATACAGTCCACTGTCGGCCATCTTTGGAACACTCTCGGGATGCCAGTGCAGCTCCCATCTACTTGAATGGAGAAAGATCAAAATCTAAAAAAAACAGTTGGTCAAGATTACAATCAAAGAACATATTTCAAATCAATAATAAAATCTGACAATACTGGAATCATGAATTGTGATTCTTTACCTCAGATTACGTAAAAAAAAAAATTCCAGGCTTGTATAGCTAATGCGCATGCACGTTCTAAAGTTGATTGACAGATTATGTCTGTATCTAAAAGGTGATTGGCTCTTTTTACTGTAAAATTGGATTACCATTCTACAGCCGTTGACCGTTGGGCGCTCAGAGCTCCTTGGTTGAGCGTTCCAGTTTCTCAATTTCGATTTAATAGAAGTGGCCCATCTCTGCTGAATAATCTTCGTGTATATGAGCTAATGCCAAGTCACAGTCTGGATCTGATCTTTTGACAAATGGCTTGATTACATTACTGTTTCAGTCTGCTATATTTCAGTTTTAAACCAGAAACATGCTCAAATAATCAGAGAAGAAAATACTTTTGGGATTTGAGCTTTCATTTCAGTAAAATATTTCTGAAGAACTATTTATGATGTCAGCAATGTTCTTAAATGAGGACATGGCTATTTATTTAAATAAATACTCAATGGAAACAGTATGGGGTGCTGTTTGTAAAATAAAACATGTTACAAAAACTGGTTACATTTTGTTACAGTAGATTTAACTTAAAAATCTGCTCAATTTGGTCAGATTTAAGTAAATAAGTGTTAACTCAATACGTTTTTTTTTTTTATTCATTTATTGTGTAACAAACACATAAAAATAAACATCTAAATCTTCAATTTAAATCTAAATGTGAAATGAACTCTAAATGTAATGTAAATCTAAATTTAAAACTCAAACAATATGTTATATAAATGTTAATCATAAATCAAGTAAGTGTTAAGGAACAGTGTTTAAACAAATATTTTTTAATGAACTGTAAGATTAATGACTAATGTCTTTGTCATGTTCTCTGTTGTTTTTTGTTTTTGTGCTTTTATGTTGAAGTTTAGTTTAGTTCCTGTTTGGTTTTTGTAGTTTAATTTTATGATTGGTTTTCCCCTGATTAGTTCTCATTCCCTGATTGTTTCCCCAGGTGTTCCTCATTCCCTTGTTTGTTCCTTTATGTATTTAAGTCCTTAACAGTTTCCCTGTTTCCAGTGTTAGTTCTTGCATGTTTTGGTATGCTCTGTGCCAAGTTTCCTGTGGTTTTCTTTGTTCTGAATTTTACATTTACATTTATGCATTTGGCAGATGCTTTTATCCAAAGCGACTTACAGTGCAATTATTACAGGGACAATCCCCCTGGAACAACCTGAAGTTAAATGCCTTGCTCAAGGGCACAATGGTGGTGGCCGTGGGGTTAGAACCTGCGACCTTCTGATTAATAGCCCTGTGCTTTATACCAACACTCCACACAAATTTTGAAACCGAAAACAATCAGGGAAGGAGAACTAATCAGGGGGAAACCAATCATGAAAATTCATGATTGATTGAAAATTAAGAACACCCCTGGGCTTGACTGTCCTGACAAGTCTTTGAATATCTAATAAACATTTAATTCTGTGGACCTTGCAAACTTCTGCAAATCCAGCTATTAGATCTGATGAAGTGGGCATTGTATCAGCCTGCATGAAAACGTGTGTACTCTGTGTGTCTCTGACTTATGAATGTCATGTGATGGTCTGTCCGTGCGAAGGATCCAAGGCCTGTGAATTAGTTGCGGTCAGGAGATTTCTACGATCACTGGACGTGCAGGAGTGAGTGATCAACTTTAAATCCTTGATTTGATTTCAAACCATGCTGTGTTATTTCATATTCACTGTATGTAAAATTAACATTACCTGGTCTTTATTTGAGAAAATGTGGTTCCCAGTGTGCAGTCTTACAAGATTACTGAGGGCACTGTTGGTTTTTGTTCACAGTGTTTACTTTTTATTCATATGGTTTAACAATTTATTTATTTGTGAAACAATACTATAATAGGATTAAGAAGTTGCTATTTATAGTATAAATCTGTTTTTTTTATGTCACTGGACAGACCAGGGACATATGCAAGGTTCTTTTTTGTGGACTTCAGTTTGGCTTTCAACACCATCATCCCAGCTATACTCCAAACTAAATTACACCTATTCTCTGTTCCCAGATCTACTGTATCTGTCATTGGATCACCAGCTTTCTGACGGACAGGCAGCGGCTAGTGAGACTGGGGAAATTCACTTCTAGCCCATGTAAGTTCAGCACTGGTTTACCCCAGGTATGTGTGCTCTCCCCACTACTCTTCCTCAAGTATACAAATAACTGCACCTCAAAGGACCCCTCTGTCAAGCTCCTGAAGTTTGCAGATGACTACTGTTATCGGCCTCATCCAAGATGACGATGAGTCTGTATACAGAAGAGAGTTTGAACGGCTGGCTCACTGGTGCAGTCAAAACAACCTGGAGCTGAACACGCTCAAAACAGTGGAGATGAGAGTGGACATTAGGAAGAACACCCCAACATTGAAAGAGTGGGTGGGCTCGACTCGTGCAGTGGTTCTGATGCTGGGGATAATAATGACAAAGTCATGTATTTCAAGCCAAGCTCCTCAGACAAATGGACAAGCATGGCTTCGATCCAGAAACATTCAAAGAGCTCCGCACCACTAAAGACTTAGCACAGCATACCATGAATGTCACTGCGCAGGCCATCAGCAATTCCATGGGAAACCTGGCAGTTCTGGATCTACATATATGGCTGACCCTCACATAAATGAGTGATAAGGAAAAAGCCACGCTTTTGGATGCTCCAGCTGGCCTGTGAATAAGTTTTCTGAGCGTTACGTCAGGACTCACTGGCAGCAGTCACAGGCTATAAGACACTTTATAAGCAAATGGAGTTTATCACATTTGAAGCGGAAAGCAGAGCACATGGTTCCCTCCGGGTCTGCTCCAAAAAAGGCTTGATTGGAGGCTCAAAACACTGTTCCCCATCTCCCCACTGCTGGTTGTCGGGAAAGGAATATTGTTGTTCAAAATGTTGTTTCTGTGTCTTGTGCTCAAATAAATGCAATAAAAATAAGTGCAAAAAAGAATACAGCACTCGTTGCAAATGCACAAGATGCTCACACATTCTCAAAAAAGAGCCATTTTGCTCTTTGAAGAGCACACATTATGCGCAACCTCTTCCCTATAGTGAGCATCGCATCATATCATACAGTGAGCAAACCAAATTGCCCTCTGTCCCATTTTGCAGATACGTGGCAAGCCATAAACAGGTATTTCAGAGTGGGTGTAAAAAACAATCGAACATGGTTATACGATCCAATCTGCATGCAGGCCACCCCGTTTCAATGCCCTTCCGTCTTCCACGTTTTCACCCGAATACGAGGCGAAATACACAAACTCATCATGAAAAACACAATAGAGATTGTGCCAAATTGCCAAGCACAAAAAGGGTTTTACAGCCATTATTTTCGTGTTCCAAAGAAAGAAAGATGGTGGACTTCGGCCATTCTTGGATCTGAGACATGTAAATCACGCACTCATAAAGAGGACATTCAAAATGATTACTTAGAAATGGATCTTATTGCATGTATGCCCACACGATTGGTTGCACCTTTGATTGCGTCGATAGGATGCATCGATAGGATGCATACTTTCATTTTTCAAATTGTACGACATCACAGGATGTTTTTGAGATTCACATTCGAGGGAACAGCATATTAACTGTCTCTGGCTCCTCGCACATTCACGAAGTGCATTGATGCGGATCTTGCCCCACTGAAACTGAGCGGCATACGCATCTTGAACTACCTCGACGATTGGCTTTTACTGGTGCAATCAGAGGGCGTTGTTATGCCAGCACAGAGAACTACTGCTTTAGAATCAAAACAGCTTGGGCCTCAATGTGAACTGTTCAAAGAGCACTCTATCCCCCAGCCAATAAATCTCCTTTCTGGGAATCTGCCTCGACTCCACAAGCGGACACGCGCACCTCACGAGCAAGCTTGTTCAGGCCATTCTACAGTGTCTGTCTCAGTTCAAACTGGGGAGAACACTTGTGGTTTCAGAAAGCATTGGGATTTATGGCGGCAGCATAACATGTGCCACAACAGGCTTGGCACCAAGGCAGAATTCATTCACTGCAACTCTTGAGACTCATGCGTCACCTCCTCCTATGGAGCGAGCATCATCTCCTCTCCCTGAGAGCGATATATATTCCAGGCTGCCTGAATTATGGTGCGGACCTAATGTCACACCAAAGGGTGATACCAGGTGAATGGAGACTTCATCCTCAAACTGTACTGAGGATTTAGGAAATATTCAGCAAAGCAGAAATCAGTCTATTTGCCACAGTGGAGAATGTCCACCTTCCACTCTATTACTCGAAGTCCCAAGCCCTGCTGGGAGCAGACACAATGGCAAACAAATGACTGGTGAAACACAAATAGGCATTTCCCCCCGGTATGCCTGATTCATATTCAAAGTCCGAGAGGACAAGTAAACAGTTCTATTAGTTTTGCCGAAATGGCCCAACCAGCCGTAAATGATGGAGATGCTGTACAGCTCGCCATGGGTAATATGGGGATCTCCTCTCTCAAGCGTAAAGCACTATCTGGCATCCACAGCCCCTAGCTGCACTACAAGACTCAGAGTTCTTGAGGTGCGAGAGATGTGCTCCTTGTTCTCAGTCAGAAATTTGTTTGTGAAATGGTATTTGTGCGCCTGTTTTTGTAGCAGACAATTTTGCGCCAAAACGGGCGGGGCTCAAACACCATAGCCAATATTAGAATATTGACGGTATTGTAGAGAGGTTTCCAATTGTTCAAATAAGAAGGTATTCCCTATATGCGTTGCTATGCAATGTCTCGTACTTTTTGTCTCAGGGAACCGAGGTCACGTACGTAACCGAGACTTTTCTCTTTGCATCAATGAGAGGACACCAGCGGGCATCTTTGGTGTCATCATGCAGACGCAGATGGCTTCAGCACAAGCGACAAATTTGGGTGCTTGGGGAATGAGAAAGGGTTGCAACATCTGTAATTCGGAATGCATTTCAGCATCATCTATCCAAGCCAAAGGAGATGCATAAAGGCTTACGCTAATGACCATTACCTGCAACTAATCAGAAATATTTATACAGGATTTTAAAAAGTTAATTATAATGATTCAAAGCTTTTATAAACCATGGAGATGAAGGGTGGTCACGTGTTTTTGTGTATAGAACCAGATTGTGATTGTAGTTGCAGCTGGTTTAATTTACATTACATTTGGTAAACCTGCAGATTTATAGGGGTGTTTTCCAAACTGCATTTTTGCACCCTTGAAGGGCCAGAAGACAGAAGACTTTCTGTCAGAAGACTTTTAGTGAAGGCTACATTTAAACTGTAATTCCATGTTCCCTTCAGAGTGCCCACAATGAGCTCTGTCCTTTGTAGTGAATAGGGAATAGGGATGATCACTTTCGATTGGAATTCACCCACGGTCCGGTTCCGATTGGCAGTGAAGTGTCCTTCAGTTGAACCCTGCGGAAAGACTTGTTTTGAAGGGCTCTTCGAAGAGGTTATTTATGAGCCCTTAAACTGCCTTTTCACTGTATCTGACAAATGACGACAGCCTGGAAGTCATTCATTTCCAATGGAGAGTTACATGGGGGCTGCATGAGGTTCCGACCATCTCCGGATGCAACATTTTTGGATCCGATTTTGAGCCTCGGCTGCATTATTTCAACTCATGCGACTAGACTGTATGTGATCTATTCAAGCAAGAATATCAGTGCGAAGTGAGGAAATAGATTTTGTCCTAAACTTTTTTCAAAACACCTGCTACTTCTGTATTTTGTACAATTAATAATGTAGAAGTCAGAAATTATTGTTTACATTGCAAATATCACAAAAAGCTTTTGGAATTACAATAAACATGTGATTACATGTGTACATGTGTCATTTATTTCTGCACACACAAAATCTACATATTTAAAATCACATCTATGAGGGGGCCTTGGTAGCGGGTAGCTAGCGAATATTGACACTGACTACCACCCCTGGAGTCGAGAGTTTGAATCCAGGGTGTGCTGAGTGACTCCAGCCAGGTCTCCTAAGCAACCAAATTGGCCCGGTTGCTAGGGAGGGTAGAGTCACATGGGGTAAACTCCTTGTGGTCATGATTAGGGGTTCTCGCTCTCAATGGGGCACGCGGTAAGTTGTGCGTGGATCGCGGAGAGTAGCATGAGCCTCCAAATGCGGAGTCTCTGCGGTGTCATGCACAACAAGCCACTTGATAAGATGTGCGAATTGGCGGTCTCAGAAGTGGAGGCAACTGGGACTTGTCCTCCACCACCCGGATTGAGGTGAGTAACCATGCCACCATGAAGACCTACTAAATAGTGGGAACTGGGCATTCCAAATTGGGAGGAAAAAGGGGATAAATAAAAATGATACTGTTAATGAAGTATACTGAGTGAATATTAATCCAGAATTTTATTAAATTCATTCATCTGCTCTAAATCACACACAGCAATGTCATTCTGAGGTAAACCTTTTGTAGCTTCAATTAACAAAATGCATTGCGAGCAAAATTACATTTTCATCACGTCTGCCACCAGAGAGAAAATTGGACAGTCGTATGTGAATGTCGGAGACCGTTAAAAAAAGGGGTTTTTTTGGTATGGAACGACCCTTCAACATGGCGGCCACAATAGCTCCCCCTTAGTGCCCTTCGGAGGTGGATTTATCCCGTTTGGAACACATGGTCATCTGCCACTGCTGTCTGCTGCCCTGTCGCACTGCTTATGTCATCAGTCTAGACAGCCAATCTTAATTTGCATGTCCCCTAAATGTTTACCTCAAGATTTAGATTTAACATTTATATTTAAGTTTTATATTTAAGATTTATATTTAACATATTTTAGATACATTTTTAAGTACTTGTTACACAATAAAATGAATAAATGAATGAATATATATTAAATTCTGATTTACATAAATGTGACAAAATTGAACAAGTTTTTGTAAAATTTTCAATTTTACTAACGGTACCACATAAAACACATTGTTATAAGCAATCGTGATGGACAAACATACAAGAAGTTAGAGAGATTCGAGAGAACAGAGAAGTTGAAATTAAATTTATTTAAAAAGACCATGAAATAATACTTGATTTTGTACGGTGAATGTCAGCAGATGGCGCTGACATGATTTTGGGAAACATTTTAAGGGTTGTTTTTAGGATTAGAAGGGAGATACGACGAATCTGTTATAAGACGTCCGTGACGTCATATTTAAGCGACTTGTCATGCCTTTGCTCATTGTGTTATTCCGAATAGAAAGACTTTGTACGGTTACATACAGCGGGAAATGAATTGTATTTCTATAAACATGCAAAGCTCAAATGATGTGATAAATAACTCACTTATATAACGTTTGGGATAATAAACTATACGAAGGTGAGGAATTGTTATGTTCGTCCAATTGACCCAGCAGCTGTAACTGTATCAGTCTGACAGCCTTAAAGATATGAGTGTAATGATTATTTATTGACAGTCCGAGGTATTTTTTAACAAGCTTAAAAGGTAAGTAAACGAGCCTTTTCCCCTGTAGTGAGTGACCATTTATTTCTTAATTATATCCTTCTTTCTTTTTACCTAAGTGCCTGCTAAAATATGAGAGTAGCATAAGTCCAGATGCATGATTTGATCACCAGATTCACAAGTACGTTTTGCTTTTTTTAAGTGCAATAGTTCTACTACATTAAGAGTATTGTCATTTAATTGGGACGAAAATTACTTACAGGTGTAACTGAAATTTTAGGTAAATGGAAGTATTAGAACTGTTCCTTTGCTCGATTTATATATATAAGTGCTGCTTTATAGTGTAATAATAAGCAACAACATGTTTAATAATTATAATTAATTTATAAAAAATTTATATCATACACATTTTTACACGTTTCCATCACAGCATTTTGATTGATCCTACCCTTTTTTGTGTATATATATATATATATATATATATATATATATATAGGTTCACCAAACATGATTTGGCTAAAACGTACCAGGTCGGCAATCTTTGTGTCTCTGCGGATATGTCACCATGACAACCTAGTGATGCTAAGGCCCCACATCAGAAATGTTTCTCAGCACTCCTCCTACCTGGACACTAGAGGTCACACATCTTGGCCTCAGTGCTCCAGGCCACATACCTCCTGCACACTGGCTCTTGGTCTTCAACCCAGAAGAACTGTAACCACAGAGCGGCCGAGCTGGTATGAGAGCTTTGCAAACTCAACACCTGTGTGCCTGACAGAGCAGCTTCTAGCGTCCACACAGCAGATGATGGGACTGCCCTGGTGGGCCAGCATCGTGTGTACTACACTGGCCCTGCGTACTGCCATTACTCTCCCACTGGGCATCTACCAGATGATGATCATTGCAAAGGTACATTAGTGTTGGTGTCAATTGAAAGAGGTGGTATAAAGGAATAGTTCACCCTCATCATTTACTCACCCTCATGCTATCCCAGATGCGTATGACTCTTTCTTCTGCAGAACAAACAAATATTTATAAAAGAATATTTAATCTCTTTAGGTCCATACTATGCAAGTGAATGGTGATCAGGCAGTTGAAGCTCGAATCCATATGATTCCAGTGTCAGTGTCTTCTTAAGTGATCCAGAAGGTTTTGTGTGAGAACAGGCAAAAAACAAAACAATTTTTTCACTGTACATCTAGCTATTACAGGCTCTAGACTAGCTCATGATTTCAAGCTTGATTAAGTAATGACTTGAGTTGACATGCACCGCAGACAAATAACTAATATTGGCATTATATTCATGTTGTTTAGCCTGAGGGGAACTGGCCTCCACAGTGAGCCTGGTTTCTCCCAAGTTTATTTTTCTCCATTAACCTACAACTTATGGAGTTTTGTGTTCCTTGCCACCATCGCTTTAAGCTTGCTCACTGGGGTCTAAATATAAATATAATTATTTTCTATTATTTATTTCAAGGCACAATGTACAATTATCATCTTCTATTATGAATCAAAGACATTACTATATTACAGAATTATCTGTAAAGCTGCTTTGAAATGATTTGTGTTGTGAAAAGCACTATACAAATAAAAATGACTTGACATAAACTTCCTAGTGCTTGACGCATGCGCAAAGTGCTAGATTTCGCTGTAGAAAGTGTAATCGAACTAGAAATCATGATGGCCCAAGCAGTCAAGATTTATAGTTAAAAATCTGTTACATTTTCAAAATCAAAATTGACCCCATTTACTTTCTTAATACCCATTCCTGGTCTTATTGTGAACAATTCATCTGTAAATATTATTCCAAAGAAAAAAATGCTTGCCTTTGTACACTTCCATCAAAATGTTGACTTGATTCATCATTGAAATTACGTTTTCTTTACCAGTCCATCTTGTGAAGGTTCTTTTTGCTACAATTACTTTTAAGACTTCTGTATTTAAATATGATTTGCTAACCACTTCATGTTTGAAATGTGTACCATAACAATAACGATGATTGTTGAATAGACATTCATATATAAACGTGAGTTTTATATGTTTATGTCCTCAAAACCATTAAGAATTCAAAAGGTGCCATTTTCACAAAAGTTGCTTAGTTTCTATAAATGATCTGGGTGGACTTGTGAGGGTGCTTAATAAATGTAAGAGTAAGTCTACATTGAACTCTTTTTTTTTTTTTTTTTCAAAATATGTTTTCCATGTTCTGCCCCCTTTAATAGGTTTCTGAAGCAAATAATTGAGGAAACATCCTTCCCATGTGAAGCAGTTTGTTTATATGCACTTTGTAAAGTGTGGGAGGCACATCTTGGAGGTCAGCAGATATCACAGAGTAAACACTGGATGCCTTAACATGCTTTATTGAGAACCCATTCTTTCTCGTCTCGCAGCTGTGGGATGTTTCTCTTGCCAAGGATTAGAACAAAAAAATAATGTTGTACTCTCAATTAACTCCCCTTCTGATGTGCAGCAGTGTAAAAACATATAGCTGTATTATGTTGGTTTATCTCTCTTAAACAGATGTCTAATTAGAAATTCACCCACAAATTTAAATTCTTTAAACCAAATTCTAACATTTGATGTCTTTAAAAACCCCTGCTACTTATTTCTGTGGGAAATGGCTAAATCTACTGTCCCTTTTAATTCCAGTTTTGCCATTTGTCAAAAAGACATTTGATCTGTATCTATGGAAATATGTGTGTGGGTGTCCATTTCTGAAGACTTCAACGATTTGTATCAAGACAAACTGTCAGGCAACAGTTCTGTTTTCTTTTCCATAAATGAAAACTTTGGTCCCTTCTGGCCAAGTTTGAGATTTGAGTCCCTAGAGCAGTGTCCAGTTTAGAATAGCTGTTTTCATAGGCCAAAAAAAAACAAAAAAAAAGAGTAAACCCTCTGCCCTCTTGTCTCAGCTAGGTTGAAGCTCTGCAGAAGGAGATAGCAGAGTTAGCCCGCCAGTTGCGCTTTGAGATCTCTGTGAAAGCCAAAGAAAAGGGCTGGTCAGAGAAAACATGCAGGTAGGAGATGATTGTATGTGCCATCTACAGTGTCTTGGGTTAAAGTCTTAATTTAATCTAAAAAGCCTATACTAAATATCTCCAAGAATGAGGAATTCAATTTCCCTGCCAAAAAAAATAAATAATCCCCACAATTGTGTCTACAGGTTCCACTTTAAGAAAAATCTGAAACGAATTGTGTCTGAGCTGTATGTTCGTGATAACTGCCACCCATTCAAGGCCAGTTTGCTGATCTGGGTACAGCTGCCCATGTGGGTGTGTCTGTCTCTGGCCTTGCGGAACCTCAGTCTGGGAATGGGACATGTTCCCCTTGGCAAGCCTCATCTATTGGTCTTAATTGTGTTTATATGTTGCCTTTTTAGTTGCATGTATGTTTTAAAAAAATGTTTTTTTTAATTTTCCCCAATGTATTTTATAGTTTGGTTTACAGACAATTATCCTCTCTATTGCAAACATTTGCTCATAATACACAATTCTCAATCTAACATACATAATTCTGTATGTTCAGCATCAGATCTGGCAACTGGAGGCGATCTGTGGTTCTCAGATCTCACTCTCCCTGACTCTACCTGGATCATGCCGGTTTCTCTTGGCCTGATTAACCTGCTCATCACAGAGGTGAGGCATTTCTCCATGTTTGCACTTGTGATAGTTCAAGGTCAACCTAATGTTCAGCCAGGATTTCCCAAAGCACTGTAGAGCCTGGAGAAGTTTTGCCTTACATTTCTTCTTTTTTTTCTTACTTGTTTTCAAATGATCATCGTTAAAAAGAACATATTTAGATCCAAACCTTCTTTGTTATTTATTAATAAAATAAATATAATTATTAGAGCCACCTTCTCCCTTTTGAAGCAAAACTCTTCTCATTGGAACTCCTCTTTTTATTCTCCCTTGTTGTACTCTACTGGATACTTTTCCCCAGAATTTGAATCAGTGGACACACTCATGCCTGGACTCTAATATTGAGAACAATAAGCAATGTATTTCCTGAGTAGTCCAACGTGACCAAAGATGCCTCTGTACTCCTTTTCTCATGTGTGGACTTGTAAGCTCTAGTATTTCATGTTTGGGACACTAGCATTCCTTTCATACCAATTCAGGTGCATGGTACCTATTGTATACTTTGGTTTTCTTTTTATTATTCCCTAATGGGAATCTACGGCAGCCCCTTGAACCATACGGAAAATGGTAAAATTTGGTACACTGATTGTAGTGGACATGAATAGAACTCTGACCAAGTTTGGGGTCTTTCAGATGTACTCTGTAGCGCCACCACCAGTTAAAATCTTTTTTTGGTTATAACATTTAAACTGTTTGGTTTAGAAACTAAATTCTTTCTTCCACTGATTACTCTTCTCATGGAGATTTTAATGTACCACTTATACTAATACTCTTACTACACTGGCTCCAATTTTAGATTATTGGGTTATTAGTTCATCCCACTACAAACTTTGTCTGATTTCCACCAAAAATGGCATAGACAATCTTCAGACCAGGCCACACCGAAATGAATGAACAGAATTTTTATCTCACCAACACTTTGGTCTATTAAAGAAAATGTCAGAAGGACCATGATCTGAGGGAAGTTACTGTACCAAGTTTGGTAACAGCACAATCAATGGGGTCAAGAAATCTCTATCTCTTGGATCGTTTGGCCTAAAACAAAAAATTCTGTGTCTTCTGATTCCTTGGGTCATCCAGAATCTGATGATACTGATACTTGGGTCATCCAGAATATGATGATACTGATACTTTTACCATGATCCTTCATATCACCTGTCAGCCATTTAGATTTTGACGTAAAATGCCGTATCTTTGCAACGCTACAGTGTAGCTAAACAAAACTCACGATGCATCATCAACAGCATGTCCTGAGGGTACTCAAGCATTTTAGGGACAGCACCACCTATTGGTCAAAATAATATGCATATGTGATAAATACGCTTACAAATTTTAAAAGTGCTGTAAGTGATTTCAGCTGTTCTACTTCCATAAGACTGAGCTGTTGGATTAGCCATGCTCCTCTTTTAAAAACTCAAAATTTCAAAGAAACCAAAATGTACTTTATTGAGAGCAGAAAATGTTGTTAAAAACAACAGTAGAAAATAGTGCCCTCAACTGACGACCGTTATCAACAACATGGCATTAAAATGCATCATTGCTTTATAATTTGCAGCAAATACAATACTATGAGAACACGAAAAATTATTGACATGAAGAACGCATCATTGTCTGCGGATCGTGGACACTTTTTTTTGTTTGCTGTTTATGGAGTCTAGAGCTGTCAGAAGTGAGATATTTCAAGGCACTTATTTCATGAATATCTTTCAGGGAGTAGGAAAAATTTGTTCATACCTTTCCATGAATATATTGCTTACAACACCTTTAAATCATTTAGCAAAGCTTTATTCTTTTCCTAGAAACTTTGTCCAGTCCTCACCATTTGTTTAGATGATCTTCAGACCAAGCAGAAAAGAAATTACTTGGCAAAATTTAGATATGTCTCCAAAGTTATGCCAATACTGTGCTTGGCTGTGCTGACTCCAAGATTGGAATTTCCCTTTGGCAACTATCAACCTCGTTGCAGTGGATTGAAAGCGGGACTGGCTATCAATGGAAGGGAAGGGAACAGGTTTGAACCACTCTTGGGGTGACTCATGAAGTGGTTTTGTTGTGTACATCATATCCACTCTGTAAGTTCTTTAGGTCATGTTCAGTGTACTGTAGTGTGCTTGCTTCCATTTCGGTTCTTGGCCAGTATTGCTGCTTGCAGCGAAATGTTTTAGCTTGTTTTATTCCCACAGCCTTTTTCTGTTTATTTCTGTTTTTCCAGATCTTTGCCCTGAGACAACTAGAACCATCAAAGTTTCAGAAATATGTGACCAACTTCATCAGAGGAATATCTCTAGTGATGATTCCTATAGCTGCCACAGTCCCGTCAGTAAGTGGTCCAGCCCTGCCAAACTCCATTCAACCCTTATCTGCTCTATCTGTGTACAGTAACTTTATGTGAAATGTATGAGGGTCTACGTCATGCCTCCACATGTATGACATAAACAAAACATCACTCAAGTTTTCTGTTTTGAAATTGAAAGACAATAGAAGCATGTGACTGTACCTAGATGCAGATATGCCCACTGCTTCAAGGCTTTTGATAATGTTTGAAAATGGGCAAATGAGGGGTTGAGACTGTTACAAAGGACATATGTTTTTCAGCTTTTCTGTGATATCTCCAGCACATGTACAAATTTATGTTGCATACTAATCTACTTGTAGTTATCATTGCCATTTTTTGTTTTGTGTCTCCAATTCTTCTTACCTAAGACCAAAACATGAGAAATATCTTCAGGATGTTGGATGTGTGAATGCTTCGTAAAAGACAGCACACAGAATTCAAATCTGAATTCAATCAGAATGAAATTTTTATTAAATCCAAATTCAGACCTTCTTTTTTTTTCTCATAGTCCATGGCTCTCTACTGGCTCAGCTCGAGCTGTGTTGGATTGGGTCATAACCTGCTCATGAGGTCCCCTCGTTTCCGGAGGGTCTGCCGAATCCCTCCAACACGCTCCGACTCTGACACTCCATACAAGGACATCGTTGCTGCCTTTGTGGCCAAGTACATCAAATAGATGGAAGTGAGAGAAGCAAATTAGAGTATCGACATGTTAAGAATATTTTATGTGGCCAAAACTTGGATTTCTGTATTTGGGGTGGCAAAGTGCATACAAAATGAAACTGTCAACAGAGATGTACTGTATGGCAACACAGACCACAAACTTTTTTGCCATAAATCTATATATGTTGATGTAAGAAATTGACGGGAAGCCTCCAAAGATTAACACAATGATTTTAAAGATATAAAAAATTACAACTATGGGAAATTGTAGTTTGTGTGGTCTCTTTTTCTTTAGGGGTCAGTGGCTCAGCTGGTTTCTTCCTTTGCTTACATATAATATCTTTCTGCAAACACATTTCATTTAATTCACATACAGTTATTCCAAACCCATATGGGTTTTTTGGAGGTTTTTTTTCATAGAACACATGTGGCAGAATGAAAGCCTCAGTCACCATTCACTTTCATTGAATGGGTAAAAATGCAATGAAAGTGAATGGTGACAAAGGGCAGCTAACATTTTGCCTAACATCTTTTGTTTTTCTTAGCAGAAAGAAAGTCATGCATTTGGAACAGCATGGAGGCAATTAAATCATGTATGGAATGTTACATTTTGGGTGAACTAGATGTTAAATAATGTTAAAATCTTAATTTTTTACCACATAGTATATGTTTATTATTATTATTATTATATTGCTGTTGTTGTTGTTATTGCAAAAGGAAAGGAAAAGGAAGTTTAACAACTATAAAATGCAACTAATCTTTTAAAATGATTTCTTAACTAAATAAGAATATAGTCTTGATTGTGTTATAAGTCCAGAGGTTGAAGTTTATTTTATTATTGGGCGGGGTTTAGTACCTCCATCCCAAGCCAGGGAGAAGCAGCAAACTCAAACAACCTGAGACCCTTCACACCTCACCATGCTCTGCTTTCTTCTATTATCACTGTCCATTGTGGCGGCGGCGGCGGACCGTGTTCCCCGCCGCTGCGGCACCTGCGACCCCAGTCAGTGTGAGCCGCTGCCGGTCGAGGGCTGCTCATCCGGGCCGCTGCCGGACGCGTGCGACTGCTGCTCTGTCTGCGCGTCTGGAGCGGGAGAGCCGTGCGGTGGACGCGGAGCCACAGTCAAACGCTGCGCGTCCGGACTCGAGTGCGTCAAGAGCGACAAAGACAAGAAGAGTAAACTCGGGGTCTGTGTGTGCAAGAGCAACTACCCGGTGTGCGGTTCAGACGATGTCAACTATAAAACCGGCTGTGATTTGAAAGCAGCCAGTGTGAAAGCTGTGAGCGAGAAAAAACCCGAGATTAAGATTCTGAACAAGGGCAAATGCGCTCAAGGTAAGACTCTACATTTTATATAGGCCTAAATGTATTTCATAATTAGGTTTTTTAATTTGTACTATTATGATTTATATATTGCTCTGTTGTTAATGTTTATATTGAGTTCTGGAGAAACTTTAGAATAACTATCAATTTTAATAATTTATAGACATTTTACATTATAGCCTACATGGCTTAACAGCTTATTATTTCTTGTACATTCCAATTACAAACGTCATGCCAATCTGATTAATATATTTTCACACATGTTCATATCTTAAGATATGAACTATGGACTACACTGATATTGGTCAAGCTTTATAAAATGTGTGTTAATGACTTTTAAATTAAAGTTTAAAAAAGTTATATATTAAAAATTACTTGTAAAATGTACAGTTGTCACATGGCCAAGTTGTGTATTAACTGTATGTGTATATATATATATATATATATATATATATATATATATATATATATATATAGCCTATATATTGGCTACTGTTGGCTAAGTTAGTTCATTTGTAACTGGCTTGATAACGCTACAGTTGAAGTCAGAAGTTTACATGCAATTAGTCATTAAAACTCATTTTTTAACCACTCCACGGATTTAATAGTGGCCAGTACATTCTTCGTCCTTTCTCATTTTGTGTTCCATGGAAGACAGTAAAGCATACAGTTTTTGAATGACATGAGAGCATTTACAGTTGAAGTCAGAAGTTTACATACACTTAGGTTGAAGTGATTAAAAATCATTTTTTAAGCACTCCACAGATTTCATATTAGCAAACAATAGTTTTGTCAAGTCGTTTAGGACACCTACTTTTTGCATGACACAAGTAATTTTTCCAGCAGCTGTTTACAGCCAGATTGTTTCACTTTTAATTGACTACATCAGCAATTTCCAAATGTGTGAAGGTCTCACGTTCATCTGTACAAACAATAGTACGCAAGTATAAACACCATGGGACCACACAGCCATCATACCAATCATTAAGGAGATGCATTCTGTCTCCTAGAGATTAACATAGTTTGGTGCGAAAAGTGTAAATCAATCCCAGAACTACAGCAAAGATTTTTGCAAATTGAACAGTTTGGCCATAATGACCATCATTATATTTGGAGGAAAAAGGGTGAGGCTTGCAAGCCGAAAAACACCATCCCAACCGTGAAGCATTGGGGTGGCAGCATCATGTTGTTGGGGTGCTTTGCTGTAGGAGCAACTGGTGCACTTCACAAAATAGTTGGCATCATGAGGAAGGAAAATGATGTGGATATATTGAAGCAAAATATCAAAACAACAGCTAGGAAGTTAAAGCTTGGTTGCAAATGGGTCTTCCAAATGGACAATGACCCCAAGCAAACCTCCAGAGTTGTGGCGAAATGGCTTAAGGACAACAAAGTCAAGGTATTGGAGTGACCATCACAAAGCCCTGACCTCAATCTGAAAATTTGTTGTCTGAACTGAGGAAGCATTTGTGAGCAAGGAGGCCTACAATCCTGACTCAGTTACACCAGTTCTGTCTGGAGGAATGGGACAAAACTCCAGCAACTTATTGTGAGAAGCTCGTGGAAGGCTACACAAGGCAATGCTACCAAATACTAACAAAGGTGTATGTAAACTTCTGACTTCAACTGTATATGTACTACTATGTTTATAATACTAAAACTACAAGGGTAATTCCATTGTAATTCTATGGTTTTCCAAGTACCTTGAGGCATCATGTTAATCATTTAGTACCATAGTGTAAGTATAGTATTACAATCTGATACATCACTGTAACATGGTACCACCACTGTACTTTTTTGTCTGTTAAAGAAATGAATGTTCTGTGCATAAGTCTTCAACCTGCAGAAAGAAACTTCACATACATTTTAGAGTTCATAATGGCTAAAGTTAATAATTGCATTTAGTTGGCTTTGAAGTATTCCTAGCCACTTGCAGCCATTTAAAGGTCAGTTTTATATTGCCTCAGACATGGATGAGAGTGCAGAAAAGGAAGTGTTAAAATTTATGCACAGCTGCGTCAACAACCACTTTTCTACTTGAGGTTATGTTTTTTTCAGAGTATTAGTCTTGTTAATGCTCTACATGACCCAATGATCGCTCACATGATTCAGCTGTCATGAGCTATGTGTTAGGGTTTGTTTTCCCTCTGGAGTGCTCATACACTGACCTACACTGTTGCAAGAAGCACCTTAAGAAAAGCCTTACAATTATAACTAAGTAGACAAGAGGAACGCAAAGGAGATCTTGGGCAGAATGACAGTTCTCATCCTGTCTAACATCTCCTTTTGTGTTCCATGCATAAAAGAAACTCATACAGGTTTGAAACAACAGGGATCTGTTAATAATTTTTCATTTTGGGGTGAACTTTTGTTCCTGTAAGTGACTGGTTGCAACTGGACCCGGTACTGTAAATTTCACTAGGGACAAATTCATTGTACATTGACAGTATGTGTTGTTGATTCAACAGCAGAACAGGGCTGGAGGGCATTTTTTTTCTCCATACTGGGTGTTAGCATTCTGCTGTCCCTGAACAGACATGTCTGAAATTCCAGCTTGTCGGGTGGATTTTCAGTTCTGAAAAGGGAGATCAGCTCTGATAAAATAGCAGTGTCTCGTTTAGCCAAACATAGAGGCAGACTGTTGGTTTAATGCAAAGTCAGAGTGTTTGAATCAGCGAACCTGAATATAATTCATTATAACAGCATTTTAGATTTGGATTTAATGAGTCATTGGATTCTGTACATAGAAAACCGGAGAGGCTCTGGCTTCTGCTAATGAACACATAAGAAGCAGGGTCATGTCTAACAATGTACAGAACTCAACAGAAGCAAAGAAAGGGGAGAGAGAACACAGCCAGTGCACCGCAGAGTTGAAATTATTTTCTAGTATCAATAGTATCAATATCCAAGTTGTAAAGGCAAATTGTCTCCCTGGAATCTGCACCCATGTGATGTGCTTTAGAATTCTTAAAAGCATAAAATAAGACATTTCTGGGTAGTATTACATTTATATTTAAGTTATCTACATGCTAGTCATTTCACACTGTTTTAAAGGGATAGTTCACCCAAAAATGAAAATACTCTCGTCATTTATTCACCCTCATGCCATCCCAGATGTCAAGTCAAGTAAAGCTTTATTATAAGCCCAAGGGGCAAATTTTGGTGCAGCATAAAAAAAATGTAAAAAACATTGTGAGCATATAACAGATATATTAAAACATTAATTACATAAAATGACGCATTCAAACACCTTTTAAGTTTAAAATCCTTAGAGCAGAGGTGATGAAGGAATTCCTATACAGATTACTTTATAGGCATACTTAAACGAATACCAGACGAAAGCACTAAAAATTCATGAAACAGTGGGTGGTTAGGAACACCAAGAATGCCTTTGGCTTTCTGTAAAACAACCCATTCAAAATATTTGATAATCCAGTCTGCTTAACACCTATGATCTTACCACATTGATTAAATGTGTAAATGTGTTTGACTTTGTTTCTTCTAGAACACAAATGAAGATTTTTAGAAGAATATTTCAGCTCTGTAGGTCCACACAATGCAAGTGAATGGTTTTGAAGCTCCAAAAAGCATATAAAGGCAGCATAAAAGTAATCCATATGACTCTAATGGTTAAATGTATGTCTTTAGAAGCGATGTGATGAGTGTGGGTGAGAAACAAATCAATATTTAAGTAAATATTCATCTATATCTCACCCTAAGTGATTGCACATAAAAGCCATGATTGAAGACATGGCCTTTGTGTGCTTTTTGGAGCTTCTTATTGATCTTGCATATTTTCAAGGGAAACAAGGTATTTGATAAGAAAAAATCTACTTATGGACTTGATTTTATCCATCAGATAATTATTGGATTTTGCCACAGGAGTTTCATGCCAAAATGTAGGTGATGGGAGGACGAGTTGAAAAATAAGATGAGCTGTTGATTCGTCAGCTGAAAAGAAAAGTTGTTTCAGAGGTAGAGCTACTGTAGTTATTACATTTTGATTAATTTTTTTTTTCAGCCTGATCTCGTGAAAATTTAGCAAAATTATATTCACGCTAAAAGAGAATGTGTCGATAAAACAGGTTAAATGCTCTCTCAAACAGATGAGATTTGTATGGTTAATGCTCTATCGAGTTTTAAATCAACAAAACTGACCTCCCTATCTTAAACCTAACTGATAGTGTAAAAACACTACTTTTTCGCAGTGCTATGACGCCTTTAACGCACGTCACGTGTCAACTCGCGTGCTGTTCAGAACTTGTGGTCCTTTGCATCGCATGTGCAATGCTCTATCAGTTCAAAAACTGTGCAATTTGATTGTGTGTGAACAAGCTTATAAATATAGTCGATTATAATGTATAATATTAATGTTAGAATGTATCGACTTAAAGAGTCGTGCACTTTAGTAACTGTTCAGATGTCATAAGATAGCATTGTGTGAGGAACAGGGTGAAAAGTAAGTGTTTACTAGTGATTTGTGTGAAAGTGAATATAAGTCATTGTTTTAGCGCCTCTAATGTTTAATTCATGCGGTACAACAAGCCATGTAAAAATAATTTTGTACAAATTTAGGTATAGTAACCAAAAGACTGGGGGTGTTTTGTATATTTTTAGAATATTATACATTGATTAATTAAAATCTGCACAGTAAGACCACAAAAATGTAAGAAAGTAAATAAGGTCAATGTTCACAAAGTGACTCACGCATCCCATGTTTTGTCTTGTATTCCAATCTGTCAATTACTTCACTGCTCATATTCCCTCAGTCTTTCAATACAACCTCTAAATCGTTTTTTTTTTTCACTTCCTGCACAGCACCTGCTATTGTCACAGGTCCTGGAGAGATCTGGAATGTGACTGGTTCACAGGTCTTCCTAAGCTGTGAAGCCACCGGGATACCAACACCTGTGCTCACCTGGAGGAAGGTATAGAATAGATCAAATTCATTTTATCTAGTATTTATAAAGATGAAGTGTGTCATTTTTTCTGTTTCTGTCCAGCTTAATGTGGATGGACAACTACAGTTTAAGTAACTCAGTAACTCCATTTTACTCTGTGGTGCTTTTAAAACATTGCTCTGTTTGTTTGAGTATTCCAACCTGCTTGACTCCACAACATTAGCTCGACCAATGCTTGAGTTTCCGTTTTCTGACCAATGGAAGATGGAGGGAGTGTTTGAGAAACCAGCTTGAAAGAAGTTTGGTGGTGCTAGTGGCAAAGAAATTACACACTTTACCTTTAAAGGAGCACTCAGTAATTTTTCCCATATTAGAAAAGCTGTATTCCTGAGATTAATTGTAATTTTGAAACATGTGTATAAAATCATGAGCTCTCACATTAAAATGAAGACTCCAGTCATCTCAGTAACCTTATAAAAGCTGTTTTATTCTACATGAAGAGGGTCCACACATGGGGGCTGCCATGTTAGAATCACATGACCAGCCCAATACTACTCGCTTGATCTCAGTAACTGTCCTGTTATTGGACACTTTCACTCATTGATTAAAGTAATCATGGCTGACTGTGAATACATTTCTGCAATGGCATCTGAAACTGAAAACTATTTATTTTAAATGATGCTGCATCCAAACCACTAGGTGTCAGTGTAAGTCCAAGATGACACAAAGACAAAAGTTACTGAGTGCACTTTTAAATAATGATTTTTAGTTATGTCTGTGGAGTTAGGATTTAATGTAATGACTTGCATGACAAGCTATTTTTAATTAATTATCATTAGATACTATAGCACAGGCCCAAATCCCATTTGCAAACGAGGAAGGAGAGAAATACTTTCCCAAGGATGTTTTTATGCATACTGAATGGCTCCTGACAAAGGATGTCCAGCTCTATGAATAAAACGCACTGAAACAATAGCACTACAAACAAGGGGGGGATCGGAGCAGGAAACATTTTATCAAACATGTCATCAGCCATTACATTTTTCTATTGTATAGCTGACAGGAGAGCGTTTCCTTAAATATAGATCAAAGTGTTCAGCTCTGGTTCTGGTCAGTATTTAGAGTAATCACTGATTTGGAGAGTCATGTGTGGAGATGAAAAGCAGATATACAACTGACTCATGGTCATTTCCCAGTAAGAAAACTCACAATTAACCCCTCACTAGTTGGCTCACAAATACAGGAAAACTAAGGCCCTGGGAATTTGTAACATTTAAAACAATTGTTTTTCTCATAGTTTCCAAGTACATTAGGATGTATTTTTTTGCTGTAACTCTATTACATTTGTTAGAGTTAGATAAACACGATGTAATGTGTGCAGTATTTGTTTAAGGGATGAACTATGATCAGATCTGTCATGCTTTAGATATGGTAGAAATTACATTGTTTTGGCTTCAGAATTTCACCCTTGATAATCTTCCAGGTTCAACACAAGTTAAGTTCAATCAACAGCATTTGTGGCATAATGTTGATAATTTTGACATTACTTTTCTTAAAAAAAGCAAACATCCATGTCATAGTGAGGCACTTACAATGGAAGTGAATGGGGCCCATTTTTGGAGGGATTAAAGGCAGAAATATGAAGCTTATAATTTTTTAAAAGCACTTACATTAATTCTTCTGTTAAAACTTGTGTATTATTTGAGCTGTTAAGTTATTTAAACAGTCATTTTAGGGTTTAGAGTTTGTTGACATTAAATCATCATGGTAATGAAGTTGTAAAATTGGCTATAACTTTATACAGAAAAGGTTTGTAAGTGATTTCATCACACTAAAATCATGTTAACACACATATTGTTTATGTCTTGTGGCTATACTTTTGAAACAGTGAGTATTTTAATGTTTACGGATTGGCCCCATTCACTTCCATTGTAAATGCCTCACTGGACCCTTGATTTTTGCTTTTTTAAGAAAATTATTTTTGTGGTAATACACATTGTGCCACAAATGTTGTCGATGGAGCTTAACTTTTATTAGACCCAGGAATATACCTTTAAGCAATGTAGATCTGAACCACATTTAACATCCCTAGAGACCTCCCTATGGATTTATTGCACACTACGCTGTTTATAGTTTAGAGAAACCAAAAAATCTTTAGTTATCTGTTTGAATGAAAACAAGATTTTTCCTAGAAAAAGAGTAGAGTCTGGTGAAACTAAATCATGCATAGTCAAAGTCACCACCAAAGTTCACTAACAAGCGGACAACTGTATGTTGAGTCAAATCTGCAAGTGGAGAAAATAAAAAATCTTTGTGATTTAACTTTATTGATTTTTATAGGTATCCGATGGCAAGGGGAAAAGTGTGCCACTCCCTGGGGACAAAGACAACCTGGCTGTACAGACCCGTGGGGGCCCGGAAAAGCATGAGGTTACTGGCTGGGTGCTAGTAAGTGTGTTCATCTAAATTTACATGGGTAGTTGACGTATAACATGTCAATAATAATTTTGCATACTGTATATTTATACAGGATATAGATATATATATATATATATCTTAGGTCTTGTAAATCTACGTTTTTCATCATTTTTAATCACCTTTATTTATTTATTTTTACCTTTTTTCACTAGTTCATTTCAAATGATCCATGGTGTTCCCATCCAGATGAGCTCAAAAAAGCACATACAATAAATCTAAAGAATTGGAAACATTTATTTTAAAATAGTATAGCACAGCACATAGTCACATCGCAGGACAGTACCGAAACCGCTTAAAAGTTTACGTCAACTATCCAAACTCTATATGTTTTCTGTGAGTATGTATGTTATTTATTGCTTCAATGCCAATAAAAATGTACTGTTGGCAAGCCAGTGCTGCTCTGGAAGCAGTCATGTTTTATCACAGCATCTCAACTTACATTTGTTGTTCAGAGTTCTTTGCACTCAACAAAACATTCCGAACAGATTGTGTGAAAACTATGGCCATCTGTTGCAGATATCTCCTCTTTCCAAGGACGAGGCCGGTTCCTACGAATGCCACGCCAGCAACATTAAGGGCGAAGCATCGGCTGTAGGCACCATCCACGTGGTGGACTCCATCAATGACATTCCATCAAAGAAGGGTGAGAGAGTGCAGTTGAACCATCATTGACTGAACTACAATCAATCAGTCCAGTTGCACCTCTGTTATGCTGCAGGATGTTTAGAGGAGACTTGCATTAGTAGAGAATGTTTGTTTATTTGTATGAGATTCTGGTGTGCAGCATATGGCCGTAAAGACCGTGTCCCAGCAGGTCGAGTGGTGTACTGCAAGTGTTAACATGTGCACAGTCCATAAAACAACTTAGCGAGGAACAAATCCCAGTTCTTAATCTTGGTTTCATAGCACCAAGTCAACATGAAACAGTGTTTGCATCCCATTTTACTTCCATAATGTGATGTGCTCGAACACTCTGTATCTTCAAGTTGTTTAAGTTTCCAGAGAAAGTTTTATTTGATTCTTATAACTGTTTATGTTATCAGTGTATCACCTTAAAGGGCCTTCCACAAGCCAGTGATTTCCAGACAATTTAGAGGATGTATCATTAAGTGTGCTAAATCAGACATTCTATGGCAAGCCAAATTGTGAATTAATCATGTGCAGGATATCAAATCTAATACAAATTTCACTAGTTCAAATGTTAATTCTGGATATCAGCAATGGAGTTACTACTAATAAAAATACATATTTTCATTAATTAGGTTTGCACTTGTAAAAACATTCATTCTTGATATAAAATATGACATCATTGCTCATGGAAATACCCATTCTTGATATCAATACGAGACATTTCAACTAGTAAAATCTGTATTTTTCTCTAACTTAATTTTCCCTAGTAGAATTTCTCAATGATTTTTCATTTACTCCTGTTCAAAATGCAATTACAGACATCTTTAATTAATTTCTTACTAGTTAAGATCAAATCTACTTAACTTCATGACATAATATTGATTAAAGTGAGTAGATTTAACTTTTACGTTAATACAGTAACTTTAATTACAAATTTGATGTATATTCAGAAAATGTTAAATGAAATTTTTTTTGTAACATTTCACATTTTGAACTTTTATTACACGGTAGCCTTCAACAGGGAATATTCATGCAGGCTATGTAATCTATTAGATTATATTACCTTGCATTACTGGTGATAGAAACAAGAACACTTGGTGTGCAAAACAAGAATACGTTAATGATATAGAAGGTCATTTTTTTTATCATGAACCGGTCATTTTAACTAGAAACTTTAGACTTCACAAAACAAGAATACACCAAATGTAGCAGCAAGATCAACAATAACAATGGTGTAAATAAACTTGCAAACTGTAAAATCATGCAAGGTCATTAATTATTCAAGCCCCGGTGCATGCTGGGAATACCAGATTAGAAAAGTAAAATTGACTTGTTTTATTTAGCTGTGAAATTTACTACAAGTTCCGAATAATTATGATAAGGTTAAAAATGTATACATAATGACGCATTGTAAAGATAACAAACAATCATAAATAATTTTTGCTTATAAACTAGAGCATTAATTTTTACATGTTTGAATTTAAGTACAAATGTAGAATTTACTTTTCACACTTAACGTTTTCTATGTAGAAAGTTTTTAATAATTTCTGCTATATTTATTTCAATTGTATTCTGAAGAAAAAAAAAAAAAAGATTTATTTTTGTAATTTTGTTTTGACTAGGTCATTTCAGCTATCTATAATGTTATTAGTAACTAGTAAAAAAGCCTTTCATGATATCTTTAATTTCCCTTCAATTGAATGACATCTGAAGTCCATTTCCAGATATCTCAAATGATCATTGACACCAATGAAAACCAAATTGCAAATATTAAAAATGTGTCTTTACTAGTAAATCAATAGTTGATATTGTGAATAGACATTTGCACTTGTAAGTAGTAACAATGAAATGATATAAGAGTGTATATATATGAGTTTGAAGTTTGCATATTGCTAATATGTGAAATTGGAAAGAAACTAGTAAGAAATCCTGTTGAAATTCCATTTCTGATATCAAGAATAATTTAATTGCATCATTTTTATATTAAGAATGAATGTTTTCACTAGTAAAAATTGAATTTTAAATATCTCTAATTCACATCCTGCATGTGATTAAATGTCAATGGGGTTAGCAACAGTCAGTCTTGTGGAAGCTCCTTAATGCTGCAGCATGTTTAAGATTCTTATCTCTGATTGGCTGTATAACAAAATACCCTACTCCTCCTCATTGTATGTACAGTTTATAAATATGATGGGAAAATGGTCAGACTTTATTGTCATTGCTGTCACTTGTCTGTTTGTATGCAGTGACAAAGGAGGATGAGCTGTAAGAGGTTTCTGGTGGAGAGTCCTGCTGTTTCAGAAGATTAAGGAAAAAAAATCCTCATTGCTGTACACCTGCACATAGGGAAAAGCATGTAGCATTTTGCGTAATCACTGCTCACACACACACTAACAAGCTGCCTGAGCTATGCAAAGTAACACACACGGCCACTTTATTCTATATAAGTTAAGGCACAATCATAACAACCTGACCCAAACATTTCCATTTCTTTATTCATATTGATACCTAACTCTATATAATCTGTCTGCCCGCAGAGCAACTTATAAGATATTGTAAAGTGCAAATCAGGACCACAATCTAGATTTGATTTCACAGAGAGGCACGCACAAATTCACATAAACCCATATCTTAATACATTCAGGCTCACAGACTTCACAACGCACATAAAATCTCTTTATTTTAGCTGTATGCGTGCAAGCATTTGAGTATCGCCGTGTACCTCACAAATGCTTTGCTCCTCTTTTACAGTTATTGTCAAGAAAATAGTTTTTTGATCATTCAATTATTGTACTCATTCACGTTTCATTTTTCCTGTGGTTAACGTCTATGGTGCTGTATGTACAACATATTTTAAGCATCAACTGTTTTTGTGCATAATTTGTAAGACATAAAAACTGTTCCCCCGGGGTTCAGTCAGAACAAAATCCTCAAGACTATTGGGTCTAAATGTAGAGGAATTACTCAAGTGAAAGCAAGCCAAAGAAAAAAGACATGCAGCTGCCTACTTCTTTAGCCTGACCCACATTTTTAAGCTCATGACATTACTATCAAAAGAATTTGAAAGTTTTTTTAATTATTGTAGAAATATATATATATAGACATCCTTCCCATTGGTTTTTACATTAGAGTGTAATTTTGTCCTCTAATGTTTGATATTTGTATATCACTAATGAATAAAATGTACTT
The DNA here is from genome assembly GCF_025860055.1 of Xyrauchen texanus. Classification (NCBI taxonomy): domain Eukaryota; kingdom Metazoa; phylum Chordata; class Actinopteri; order Cypriniformes; family Catostomidae; genus Xyrauchen; species Xyrauchen texanus. Next base: position 9,803,408 of record NC_068294.1, on the reverse strand, counting down.
TGTGAGGCATGCAGTGTATTGTCTTTGTGAAAAGATGTCAATTAAATACGGAGCACATTTTCGGTTAATATTTGTGGAGCGGAGGGGGGCGGGGCCGGGTCGGAATTTCGCGCGCCCGGTCCCCAATCGGCATGATAAGGCGCGCGAGGGATAAAGGCGGCCGGTGACGATTGTTCGAGAGAGAGAGAATTACGGGCATGTCCATGTCACCGGCCGCCTTTATCCCTATCGCGCCTCATCAGGGCGCGCGATATTCCGACCCGGCCCCGCCCCCCTCCGCTCCACAATATTGTTAATAAAGGCAAAGGCAAAAGAATTTGATAAAATGTAGTCTTCTATTACATAACATGAAAACATGTTTTTAAAGCACATGACAACTTGCAGCCAAATGTTTAAAAAAGCTTTATTTTACTTCATTCTGAAACAGTTAGTTTGAGTTGTTCACCCCAATGATGACACAAGAAAAACAACAAAACTGTAACAGGCCCAGCAGCTACTGCAGGAAGTGCTATGCCTGTCCCCTCGGGTTCCTATTTCCAATGATTAAGCTGTGTGGGTAATTTAGCTGGTCATCATCCGTGGGGCAATGCTCATAGACATCAGCTCCTGGAATAAGAGCTTACAGGCATACGGCATCCTCACCAGTGAGATCTGAAAGAGCATAGCAGGAAAAGGGGTCACTTGAGACACCAAATTAAAGGATATAAAAGAGGTTGTGACATCAGAGGGTAATCTTAAGTAATTTAAACAACTTTTAAAGACTATGTAACACTACTCATTTTATAAGATTACATACAGTTGTAAGAAGTATGTGAACCCTTTGGAATTAGCTGGTTTTCCAAGTACAGACAAAGCATTTGTACCAGTTTTTTTTTTATTTTTCTTAAGTAGATTCTTTTAATTTCTTTCAGTTTGTCACAGGCCCTAATCATGAGCAGGGTCACATGTAGGATCTGGTTTTATCTTTAAGTCCTAAATTGGTCATTACTGTTTGTCTGATCATATGCCTGTGATTTATAATGTCACTGAATTGTGGATCATCTAGGTCTCCGCTTACTGGTCTAGATTGATCATTTCATCTACAGCTTTCACGGATGCATTTTTAGACTCATTTACATAATTTGTTGAGTTTCCCTCTTAAGGCAGGTACTGATGAGCTGGTTACTGTGTTTAATTTTCTGTGTTCAAATATTTTGGATGTTATTGCTCCTTATAAAAACATCAAGAACACAGTTAGAAGTCAACCATGGTCAGACAATGCTACTCGTGTGTGAAGAATTAATGTGGAAAACCAGCTAATTCCAAATGCTTCACATACTTTTTCTTGCCACTGTAAGCACATGCTCACCTGTGTCTTGTTGCGGCAGCCCCTGCACTCGTATGTGTGTGTGCGTGTGTTGGCGATGGCCATGAGGCCGCACAGGTTGCAGACGTGGACCTGGTATGGGTCAGAAGCCTCAAAAAGCCTCTCTTTCAGAAACTGAGCAGCACCATGAGCAATCTGACAGTCACGTTCCATCTCTCCAAAACGCAACCCACCATCACTGATTGAGAAAACAGGGTGAAGCAAATAAGTCCCATGCAAAAGACCAGAGTGATGACTTTAGGTTACTATAGAATGGGAGTCTATTTTATATAAAATATTACCAATAATAATTTAATGATTTACTTCTAAAGCTACTTTGGGTTTTACAGTGTAAAAGGTATAAACATTTTGGCCCTTCAACCAAACTAGCATTATACTGTGTAAATTTCAAAGAAGTTAATGATTTGTAATACTGGTTTTGTCCCGATTCAGTTATACCCTGTAACGGTGCTGTCTCACCGTGATCTGCCCTCCATGGGCTGTCTGTTGAGGATCTGGACCGGCCCACGGGCTCTGGAGTGGATCTTATCGTCCACCATATGCTTCAAGCGTTGGTAGTATGTGGGTCCAATGAAGATCTGAGAAGTGAGCTTACGGCCAGTGAAACCATTATACAAAACCTACAACAAAACACAATCATTATCACTGATTTAGTATTGCAAGTTCAATATCATCGTTTCATTTCAAGTGTATTTTTCTTGTTGAAGTGTTCCAGGTACATTTCAAATTAAGCTCAATCAAAAGCATTTGTTCCATAATGTTGTTTACCACAGAACACAGAAAATAATTTTGTCCCTTTATATAATATATATACACTCACCTAAAGGATTATTAGGAACACCTGTTCAATTTCTCATGAATGCAATTATCTAATCAACCAATCACATGGCAGTTGCTTCAATGCATTTAGGGGTGAGGTCCTGGTCAAGACAATCTCCTGAACCCCAAACTGAATGTCAGAATGGGAAAGAAAGGTGATTTAAGCAATTTTGAGCGTGGCATGGTTGTTGGTGCCAGACGGGCCGGTCTGAGTATTTCACAATCTGCTCAGTTACTGGGATATTCACGCACAACCATTTCTAGGGTTTACAAAGAATGGTGTGAAAAGGGAAAAACATCCAGTATGCGGCAGTCCTGTGGGCGAAAATGCCTTGTTGATGCTAGAGGTCAGAGGAGAATGGGCCGACTGATTCAAGCTGATAGAAGAGCAACGTTGCCTGAAATAACCACTCGTTACAACCGAGGTATGCAGCAAAGCATTTGTGAAGCCACAACACGCACAACCTTGAGGCGGATGGGCTACAACAGCAGAAGACCCCACCGGGTACCACTCATCTCCACTACAAATAGGAAAAAGAGGCTACAATTTGCAAGAGCTCACCAAAATTGGACAGTTGAAGACTGGAAAAATGTTGCCTGGTCTGATGAGTCTCAGAGTTTCTGTTGAGACATTCAGATGGTAGAGTCAGAATTTGGCGTAAACAGAATGAGAACATGGATCCATCATGCCTTGTTACCACTGTGCAGGCTGGTGGTGGTGGTGGTGTAATGGTGTGGGGGATGTTTTCTTGGCACACTTTAGGCCCCTTAGTGCCAATTGGGCATCGTTTAAATGCCACGGCCTACCTGAGCATTGTTTCTCATCCCTTTATGGCCACCATGTACCCATCCACTGATGGCTACTTCCAGCAGGATAATGCACCATGTCACAAAGCTCGAATCATTTCAAATTGGTTTCTTGAACATGACAATGAGTTCACTGTACTAAAATGGCCCCCACAGTCACCAGATCTCAACCCAATAGAGCATCTTTGGGATGTGGTGGAACGGGAGCTTCGTGCCCTGGATGTGCATCCCACAAATCTCCATCAACTGCAAGATGCTATCCTATCAATATGGGTCAACATTTCTAAAGAATGCTTTCAGCACCTTGTTGAATCAATGCCACGTAGAATTAAGGCAGTTCTGAAGGCGAAAGGGGGTCAAACACAGTATTAGTATGGTGTTCCTAATAATCCTTTAGGTGAGTGTATATAAAAACATTACAGTAAGGCACTTACAATGGAAGTGAATGGGAACGTGAAACTCACCATTTCAAAAGTATAGCCACAAGAGGTAAACAATATCCGTGCTAACATGATTTTAGTGTGATAAAAATCACAGGGTTTAACAGCATTTGAGTTGTCATGGTAAAGTTGCAATATTTGATATCACTTTACAGTGAAAAAGGTCAGTAAGTGATTTTATCACACTAAAATTATGCTAGCACAATGTTTACATCTTGTGGCTATACGTTTGAAACAATGTGTATTTTAACGTTCATGAACAGGCTGCATTACATTTTAATAATTTGGTAATCAACATTGTATCACAAATGATGTTGATTGAACTTAACATGTATTGAACCAGGAACATTCCTTTAAGCACTGTAGATCTGAACTACTTTTCCTGATCCCTTCTCCTATCCCCTCTGCCTCCTATCCTATAAGCATGCTACCTCTGAGCAAGCCTGTTTGTCCAATAAATGAAAGACTAGGGCAGTGTCCAGAAATGATTTGCATGATGGACAATTTTATTACTTTTATTCTGGCAGTTAGTTCTACTTTTATAAATAGCTTAGAAGATAATTTTTGTTTTGTTCGATGTTAATTGTTTTTGTATTATTGTCTGCTGTCTACCAACTGAAATCCATTCGATGACAAACTTCACCTTTAATAGTGATGCCAAACTGGCAGGTATGCACAAACGGAGAGGCCATGTAATTTGTTTTATAAAACTTAGGACAAGTTCTTCACCTCATTGCCTCTCAAATGGTAACCATATTCTGACAGGAGGTTGGAAACTTTTTGTACGTTCACAGCATCATTGAATGGCGTGGCATCACCAATCTCTCCTTTGTTGGCAGAAACCTGAACAGAAGAGAAAACACTGAGTGTTTTGCACTGTTATACATTTACCATGTGAAAAAGACCAAACATATCAAGATGATTAAACTATGTAGCACCCGATTACAGACAGATGTCCCAACAGTAAATATATTGCAAATGTAAACAATGATATGGAAGGACAAGCACAAACAAAGTACCTTCCCTTGCAGACACTCGATCAAATGGCCGACTGTCATTCTGGATGGGATGGCGTGGGGATTGATGATGATGTCAGGGGTGATTCCTTCACATGTAAAAGGCATGTCCTGAAGAAAGACAGTTCAGGTCAGACAAACTCTGCACCTGCATTTGGGTTTCACCGTAAGTGTTTACAATGCCTTCTCTGTGAGAGTCTCCGCTATCAGGCACTGTTATGAGGCACATCCTGTGCACAGACATAATACTACAGACTAGTCTAAACAAAACTAGTGTACACACCAAATGGACTGCATTACAAGAGCAGATGGGAAAGGCTACGGCAAGTGACTTAACTTCAAAGTCCTTTTAGCGGAAGTCAGTTCACGGGCAGTTATTTTGTAATAAATTGGCACAAAGTAACCCCTTTCAAAATACTCTTTTGCATCTTGCATTTTCTCTGGAAATAACTTTCAACGTAATTTTTTCTTACCTCTTGTCTGTACTGGATACCGCAGGTACCCTTCTGACCATGTCGACTGGCAAACTTGTCTCCGATTTGTGGAATACGAACTGAACGGACCTGCAGAGAATACAAACAAATGCTTTCACTACCAGAGTGTACTTCCAAACAAACTGATCAATGTCCATTCTGATCTATAAATTAGTCAACACAACACTGATCATTCATGACATATTGTTGGACTGTAAGATATCACAGAATAAAGGACAGTCTAAAATGCATTGCTGGTAATTTCATAAACTATCCAAACTCTTAAATGCCATGCGTTTGTGTATGGCACATTAATAAATATATCTGATATTATGTAACTATGTGTACCTGCTGATTTACTCCCCATTTGCGATCAATAAATATTTTCAATGGAATTTTTTACCTAAATATACTAATTCTGCAATTATTTACTCATTATTTTTAATTATTTTAGTTGAAGTCAGAAGTTTACATAGACCTTAGCCAAATACATTTAAACTCAGTGTTTTGCTCACGCTCATGCCATCCCAGATGTGTGTGTATGGCTTTCTTCACACAATGCCATATAAAAAAAAAATTTCAACCGTTTATGACCGTCGTATGTTTTTAAACTGTGGTACTCCGTGAAACTGTTGAATCTCTATTCTGCACACAAACTTTCTCCTTCGATTGGGTAAATGCATCATCACTACGACACACACCCTTCACAGTATGGGCTCTGCTTTTGTTCACACATAGCCCTTTTCCACAGACATAGTTAGGGTTCAGGTTCCTGGGCCGGTGTAAATTCTCGACCCCTTCTGCACATTTACACCACAGAAAAGGCCGTTCCGGGGCTGAACACCTGGTTCTGCACCGGCCCCAAAAGCTTGCTTGTCTTTATGCAGGAACCGATTATGTCAGGGGATGGAGCGCGGGATAATGATTCATCACCATGGTAAAGTTTTCCCAAAAAACAATAGTAGCTACCGTCTGCAGCAAGGAGTTCTTCTTTGATCTAGAACAACAATAAAATGCCCATAAAATTATCAGACAACAAAAGCACCAAGGTAACATGATGAAACGAGTGCTCAACTTGTGATATGGTATTTACGAAGATCTGAGATAAACTAGAGAGTGAGAGTGAGAGAGATCGCAAGGGAAAAAATACTCTACGAGAATGAAGATAACAGTACACAGTGATGCACGCCACCTTCTATCGGACAATTGACCAAATCATAAACAAATTAAAAAACACTTAAGGGAGTACAGGGACCATAACAAAGGCAAAAGCAACAGTGGACAGAGCAACAACGTTTTGGACGAGCCTGCTAACTAAACGGGGCATTAAATTCAGCCAGTAATGCTTGTGATATACAGTGAATCACCGGTGTCCTCTACGGCTGATCTCAGTAAGTTATTATATTTACCAAATTTGTTATCTATTCTTACACAGTTGTCATCTTATTTTGTGCATTGTTTTGTTCTTTAAGGGGAGTGTTGACCAGCTACTAACTAAATTTGGAAGATCGCTTCTATCTGTTAAGAACAACGGTGGGATTCTCAATCAATATTACACACTATGGCAAAAATCCAAATACAACCTTCTGCTACACCAATGTTAATGATTCCACTGTAACAGTTTACAGAACTGAGCAAGTTAAGCCATAGTTCTTACAATATAATGTTATTTTACATTACCCTTCGTCTTTAGCGTAGTATCGTCTATGACAATCTTGTTGAGCTATGTAATAGCGATGGATTGCATGTCCTCAAAACAAAGAGAAAAATCTGTATACAAACACACTGTGACATGCCATGCTTCAGTTAGTTAAGACATTAACCCGTTACGTCACCATTCAGCCAGTGGAAAAGCGCTGCTGGTTTACGATAGACTCCAGATACCACCAAACTTGAACCAGCGGAGCACAGGCTCAGCACGAGAACCATCGTAAAAGGGCTAACAGACACATCCCGGGATTGACACCCCAGCAATGTTACTAGGATCTGAACCCAGGATAAAATGTTCGGGCATTACGGCACCGGCTTGCGTTCACACAGAAGGTTCCCAGGCATCAATATTCTGGGATCAGAGCCCAGTATGAATGAGGTTATACACATATATGGGATGGCAAGAGTGAGTAAACGACAACAGAATTTTCATTTTTGGGTGAACTATCCCTTTGAGAAGAAAACAACATTCAGAGTTTAAAGAATACACACTCTGATTTTGCAGAACTTGTAGCCATCTTGGTTAAGTGTGACCATGACTTGGTCCACGATGCCGGTTTCACTGGTGCGCAGGAAAGTGCTGCAGTCTCTCTTAGTGTAGCGGCGGTTAGTGCTATCCAGCTCATCGTCGTTCTCAGGAAGAGTTACCGTTTTGCCAATAATGACGTCCTCACCAGATACACGCACACCAGGAGCAATCAATCCATCATCATCCAACTTGTCATAGATGGCATGTCGCATACCTTAAAAACAAGATGGAAAAAAGGAAAGATAAGCATACTTAACCTAACTGATAAACTCTACAAAGTGCTTAACTGCTGAAGTTTGACCAAGCGCAACACGATAGAGCACTTTCTCTGAGATTATATACTTGCACAACAAAGCATTTTCCTGAAATTGAATGACTTGAATTTAATTTTCAACTGTAATATTTTCACTTTGCACAATATTCCACTGTCAGCGAGCGTAGAAAGTATATATTCCACAGTATGCAGCAAGTAATACATTTGCATTCCATCCTGAACACAGTTTAGGACAGGCACCTTGACAGGTCTCTCGGGTGGGTTTCTCGAAGACCTCTTCCTGGTCAAAGCCTTTTTTTGATTCTTGTTCCTTGTAAGAGCGGTAGAACACTGATCTGAAATCAGAGACATTTCAATCAAAACACGACTTTGGCAAATGGTTAAGTCAGAACTTTACATACACTTCAGCCAAATACATTTAAACTCAGTTTTTAACAATTCCTGACATTTAATAATTGTAGAAAACTTTCCCTGTCTTAGATCAGTTAGGATCACTACTTTATTTTAAGAATGTGAAATATCAGAATAATAGTAGAGAGAATTATATATTTCAGCTTTTATTTCTTTCATCAAATTCCCAGTGGGTCAGAAGTTTACATACAGTTTGTTAGTATTTGGTAGCATTGCCTTTAAATGGTTTAACTTGGGTCAAACGTTTTGTGTAGCTTTCCACGAGCTGCTCACAATAATTTGTTGCAATTTTGGCCCATTCCTCCAGACAGAACTGGTGTAACAGAGTCAGGTTTGTAGGCCTCCTTGCTCGCACACGCTTTTTCAGTTCTGCCCACAAATGTTCTATCAGATTGAGGTCAGGGCTTTGTGATGGTCACCCCAATACCTTGACTTTGTTGTTCTTAAGCCATTTTCCCACAACTTGAGGTATGCTTGGGGTCATTGTCCATTTGGAAGACCCATTTGCAACCAAGCTTTAACATCCTAGCTGATGTCTTGTGGATATATTGAAGCAACATCTCAATTTTCCTTCCTCATGATGCAATCTATTTTGTGAAGTGCACCAGTCACTCCTGCAGCAAAGCATCTCCACAACATAATCCTGCCACCCCAATGCTTCACGGTTGGGATGGTGTTCTTCGGCTTTCAAGCCTCACCCTTTTTCCTCCAAACATAATGATGGTCATTATGGCCAAACTGTTCACATTTTTGTGTCCATCAGATCAGAGGACATTTCTCCAAAAAGTAAAATCTTTGTCTCCATGTGCACTTGCAAACTGTAGTCTGGCTTTTTTTTATGGCAGTTTTGGAGCAGTTTTGGAGCAGCCTTTCAGGTTATGTCGATATAGGACTCGTTTTACTGTGGATATATATACTCATTTACCTGTTTCCTCCAGCATATTCACAAGGTCCTTTGCTGTTGTTCTGGGATTGATTTGCACGTTTCACACCAAACTACATTCATCTCTAGGAGACAGAATGCATCTCCTTCCTGAGCAGTATGATGGCTGCGTGGTCCCGTGGTGTTTATACTTGCATACTATTACTACTATGTTTGTACAGATGAACGTGATACCTTCAGGTTTTTTGAAATTGCTCCCAAGGATGAACCAGAATTGTGGAGGTCCATAATTGTTTTTTCTGATGTCTTGGCTGATTTCTTTTGATTTTGCCATGATGTCAAGCAAAGTAATACTGAGTTTGAAGGTAGGTCTCAAAATACATTCACAGGTACACCTCCATTTCAGTACAATGCAGAAGCTAATTGTCTAAAGGCTTGACATTATCTGAAATTTTCCATGCTGCTTAAAGGCACAGTTAATGTAAAATTCTGACCCACTGGAATTGTGATATAGTCAAATAAAAGTGAAACAATCTGTCTGTAAAAAATTGTTGGAAAAATGACTCATGTCATGCACAAAGATGAATGACATAAACAACTTGCCAAAACTATAGTTTGCTAATATGAAATCTCTGGAGTAGTTAAAAAATGTGTTTTAATGACTTAAAATGACCTAAGTGTATGTAAACTTCTGCCTTCAACTGTAGGCCATATGTCTATTTTTAGACATAGATTCAGATTCAAACTTCTCCAGTTGAAATCTATACAGAGGAACAGATACCTGAAGAATCCACGATCCACCGCTGAGCGGTTCATGATGATAGAGTCTTCCTGGTTGTATCCAGTATATGATGCAATAGCCACAATAGAATTGATGCCTTAAGAGAATATATTCAAGTTACCATCTACAAACTAAGGTGCCATTTATGCAGTCCAAAGCCATTTTAATGCCATGTTTATGGTTTACTAGTTTATGCATGCATTACACAAGTGTTCACTTTCCATGAAGAGGGAGCTAAAATAAGTTTTTTGAATTGTGTAATCATGAAGTAGTACCACGTCTGTGTATTTCCTGTGTAAGGAATAGATTCAGCGGCAGCACTACCTGCTGGCAGCTCTCTGAAGCGCAGGTACTCCATGGAGCGGGTGGTAACTAAGGGTTTTTGGGGATAGTAGAGCACGTGAGCCAGAGTATCCATACGCACGTGGAAGTTGGTAATGTAAACTCCCATAGCTTGTTTACCCATAGCAGATTGGTATGTGTTTCTGGGAGACTGTGGAATGGAAAAGGCAATCATTTTACAAAATAACAGTCTTGGGTATTAATGGACTACATGCAATATGGATTATGTAATCAGATTACATAAATAAAGTACATGAAAAAAACTATTTTACAATTAAAACTCAATTTATCAAAACAAGCAATACGTAATTCAAAAGTAATGAAGCTAGGTTACATATATTTAAGCATGTGTAATCTTAAAGACTGCTGTGTAATCAGTAACAGATTACATTTCAGAACTAATATATCCAACAATACATAGTTTCTGCCATTACAAGTGGTTTTACTTGAAAAAAATAGACAAACCTATGTATTTTTAAATAGAAATACATCTCAAAATGTATTAATGTAGATTAGATTTAATTAGACACAAATCATAAAATGGACTGTAAAATAAATATTGTATTGATCCACATGGGGAGTACCTGGTTGTGATCAGGGAAGGGAATAATGGAGGCACAGACGCCAAGGATCATGGATGGGTGGATCTCACAATGTGTATAAGTGGAGCAATAAGCCACACCCTTCTCCTGAAGGTCATCAGGGGTCATGGCCAACATCACAGTCTCCTCCTCTAGCGTGTCGATATATTCTACCACACCACTGGCTACTAGGTCCTGCCAACTGCATAAGAGATGGATATGCTTTTAAAATGGTAAGAAAACAGGAAGTAAAACAATAATGGTATGTAATCATCTTGAAATAATGTTATTTATGCATGAATGTACCTGTAGTTGTTATACTCCCTCTCCTTCAGCTGGTCAATGTGTCGTCTCTTCAGCAGTAGCTTCTGTTTCTCTACAATGAGCAGCGGGCGACAGATTCTGCCAGCGTCTGTGTAGATCCTAATCTCCCGCTCACGAATATCTCTGATCATTGACACCTGGGCCACAGTGAAAATACTATCACAACTCTGCCGAGTACACTAATAACTGCAAGTGATGCAAGAGTTAGTTTAAGTCAGTTATGATGCCACACCTCAGACACAATGATGTCCATCTGTCTCCTTAGTTTTCTCAGAGTGTTCATCAGTTGCTCAGGATCTTTATGAATACCCACCCAACAGCCGTTCACAAAGATCTTTGTTGCACTAGGGGAGACAGCACACATTCACATGGCATTAGTTCTCAGTTTCCACCAAAATAAATAATAAAATATAAATAAACAGACAAACAGCATTGTGCAACCACAGAAATGTTGTGCTAGTGAAGTTGGTTGAATTTTCAATCTGGTGCTGCTCCCAATAGATCAGGATGACACTCACTCTGCAATGGCAGCAGGTGAGATCTCCTCCAGGTTCTCCATACTCCATTCCTCCAAGAACTCCAGGATGGGGGAGGGCTGAGATCCCACAGAGATATAGGCCATGAGAGCTAGATTCTTCACTAAACCTACAGCATGACCCTGGAACAAAACATTATTTACCATCTCTAACACAACTGAAATTTTGTATATACCCTGAATTTTGAGTTGTCTGGGGTGTTTTTAAGGGTCCTACCTCCGGGGTCTCGGCAGGGCAGACCATACCCCACAGTGTGTTATGCAGCTGCCTGGGTTTGGCTAGCTTGCCGTCTCGTCCTATAGGAGAGTTTACACGACGCAGGTGGGAAAGAGTGGAGGCAAAGGTCAACCTGTTCAACACCTGTATAAGAACAATGTCAACGTGAGAAATCAAGTACCTTGCAATTACATATAAGGAATGTTCCGGTTTCAATACAAGTTAAGCTCAATCATGTTACAATTTATAATGTTTATAATCTTGTGGCAATACTTTTAATGTTTATTAACTGACCTCTTTCACTTCCATTGTAAGTAAGCATGTCACAAAATGTAGATATATTGATTATTGGTCAGCACATTATTTTATTGATACGTTTTTGAGGCATTGATATATTAACATTAGCCAACATTTAAATCAGCAGCCTGTAAGTAATTTGGCATTGTTCAATGTAGTCTGGCATTATAGCATTGGAAAATAACATTTACTGAAGATGATCACCCGTAGGACAAGGCAAACATGTCCAAACTGTGGATATAGGGTGAAATCCTTTTACATTTATGCATTTGGCAGACGCTTTTATCCAAAGCGACCTACATTGCACTTATTAAAGGGACAATCCCCCCGGAGCAACCTGGATGATGTGTCTTGCTCAAGGACAAAATGGTGGTGGCTATGGGGATAGAACCAGCGACCGTCTGATTACCAGTTTACCAGTACTGTGGTTTAGACCACTACACCACCACCACTCCACATAATTGGTCTAAATCCGAAGCTTTGGTTCTGAAAGCGTACTGCCCAGTAATAGCTTTCAGCCGGGCGCTTTCCAGTGGCCCAAACAGGGCATGAAGTATTTGGGCATTTTATTCCCAGCAAATTTGTGTGATTTAGTTAGAGTTCATTTTGAACCCCTTAATAAAAGGTTTTCAAGTGATGTATGCTACATTACATTTATGTATGATTGGGAAGGTTAATGTTATTAAAATGAATTGTATTCCAAAATTCATCTACCTGCTAGTCTCCCCCTGTAGATGTCCCCCTCTCTTATTTCAAGCAATTTGATAGTATACCAAAGTCCTTCATTTGGAAAGGTAAACATCTCAGTTTACATTTCAATAAGTTATATAGGCCGACTGACAAAGGTGGGCTAGGCCTACCCAAGATTTTGTTTTATTATTATTCATTTGGTCGCAGACATTTGGCTCATTGGTCGCTTCCAACTGAGAGAGCCCCTCCCAGGTTTTGTTTTGAACAGGAAGTTCTTGCCCCCATTTCTCCTTTGCAAAGCCATTCTATTAAACTAACCGGAGAAGTTAAGTCACACCCCTTTATCTAGCATTTGCACTCTGTATGGACAAAAGTGTCCAGAGTCTTTAATTCAGACATTTATTTAAATGTTGCCTCGAGCATATGGCTGAACCCAAAATCACGTATTAATAAGTCCCCTTTCTGCTGGTCAGAGTGGACTGTGAGGGAGGTTAATATGCTCGGACACCTAAATGAGAGTGGAGTGTTGAGATCGTTTGAACATTTCCCAGATATCGGTTCTATAGGTATTTACAGCTGCGCCACCTGCTCTGTACAATTTTTAGGTGTAGCATACACCCCCCTAAATCGGCTTTGGATTACTGCCTTTGGAAAAGGTCATGAGGCATCAGTGTATTACTCCCTGTTAATTCAGAGTCTGGGGACGGAGCTTCAACTTCTCTTCGGAGATTAAATTTGATTCAGTATGGATAATTCTGTTGTTAAATCTAGTCTTGTCCTATTTATATCTGAAAAAATACCAATATCTATAGGTAATAATCAGGAAAACTTTCTAATTAGCGATGTGTGAAAAAGGCATCAATCCCAACCTAACTGTAAATGCCTCACTGTAACTGTGATTTATGCATTTTTGGTTTTTAAACAAGCAAGGGACAAGTCCAAATTATTTTCTTTGGCATTTAATATTATGCTACAAATTATATCGATTGAACTTAATTTGTCTGAGGAACTGCAAACAGAGTATGCTTGGGACCAAAAAAAAGGGAAAATCTGACATAATAAATGACCAAATATTGTACATTTACATTTGGGCAAAATAAAGCAAAGTAAGGAACTTCTGAAAATGAAGATATCAGAAAAAATTATGCAGAAAGCAGACCTTACCTGAGATACACCTGCTCTGGCCTGATGGGCTTTCTTCACATCCCCCCAGTTGCCTGTAGCCAGAGAGTACTTGAGCCCATCAGAAATAATGCGAGTCTTAATGGCCAGCTCTAGATTAAAGTCCTTCCCCCTGTCAATAAACTTCTGAGCATATATTCTGATTTCCTTCAGCAGGTTCTTGAACATTCTGGGAACAAGAGAGGCATCCACACTTTAAACGGGCTCTGTTATAAAAACATTCACTGTTTTTAAGTATAATTTTATCTGGAATACTAATTATATTTGAACACAAATCAACCTTTGTCCCACGCAACCGATTTCCTACATACAGGCAGCTGTGCTAGTCTTTTGTAACACTCCACAGTCTCTCTTTCCTTGCCTAATAAAATTATTTCAATAAACTTCAATAAACTCAAACCAATATTTCATGTCGGTTCAATTTATTTATTTGGTAGGGGCTTTGTGTTAGGGTTTATTTTGTGCTAATGAGTGAATGACAGTACATAATCCCTTATTTATTAGATGTATGCTATTATGAAAGGTGTTTAATCATAGTGGTCTTACCCACGGAATAGGAACGCAAGCAGTGGCCCAGCAAGATCAAGCCGTTTGTTGCCATAGTGATCTCTGTCATCCAGCTCTCGTCTGCCCAAGGCAGCCAATAGCAATCTGTGAACCATATAACTAAAGAAAAAGAGAACAATAATATACAGTGTAAGATTTCATGTATAGGGAGTAATGTACAAAGTTTCAGCTAACAGGAATAAACAAATGCTTTTTTACCCAAGGAAATATGCCTTCTTTGTCTCGCAGAAATCTGATACACCAACATGTGGTAGCACCTCCTTCTGCAGAACCTCTTTAGCATATTTAATTCTCCTCTCTTTGGTAACACCAGGTTTGGCCCCTCTGGAGCCGATGAAGTTCAGAGCCACATTCTGTTCCTGAATCACAAAGGCCTCATCCAAAGATGGCTTTACCTGGGGAGAAGAGAGTCTATATCAATGAAGCAATCTTCTGGACAAAGATTACTTTTACTCGTTACAGAGATTATATATACATATATATATATATATATATATATATATATATATATATATATATATATATATATATATCTCCACTTTAACTTTCACATTCTTCTTCTTGTGTTTTTTGGTGATTCACATTATTCATGCATATGCCCCCTACTGAGCAGGGAAAAGAATTTCTAGCAAAAATGTACTTACATTTTGATCGGTTTCTCACCCACACCTATCATATCACTTCTGAAGATATGGATTTAACCACCTTATGGATTACTTTTATAATGCCTTTAAATTTGTTTTTAAGTTTTATGGACCTACAGAGCTGATATATTCTTCTAAAAATCGAAATTTGTGTTCAGCAGAAGAAAGAAAGTCATACACATCTGGGATGGCATGAGTGTGAGTAAACGATGAAAGAATTTTCATTTTTGGGTGAACTATCCCTTTAAGTAAACACTGCTTCAAGTTTTCTTTTCAAGTAGGACCTTATAAATTTATATTTTCAAAATTTCACCCATGCACACCAAATTCAAATTGTTTTTTCATTCCATGTTTTAAAGTTTAATTTAATTTCTGCACCAAAATGGTGTCTAATCAATTGATCTTTTTTAAACAAATTTGTGAGAAATTGCTTAAATTCAATAATTATTCATTTTATTTTACTATTACTACATGACTGTATCGCTGTAATATACTTCTGTCGTGAAGTATATTACACATAGCTATACATATGAAGTATATATATAGCTTTTATTTTGCCGTGAAGGTTTATCATTTTGGTTTTGCTGATGTTAGTTTCACACCTCCGGAAAACATGTTGATTATATGGCCCAGTACGATTATTAAAGTGCAAAATGCTGCAATTTAAAGGAATAGTTCACCCAAAAATGAAAACTCCCTCATGATTGACTCATCTTTAAGACATCCAAGATGTTTATATGACTTTCCTTCTTCAGCAGAACTGAAATGAAGATTTTTATAAGCACATTTAAGTTCTGTATGTCCATACAATGCAAGTATACAGGTGCCATCAGGCTAGCAGGAAGAAGTTTTTTAGTTAATAAAGTTTTAATTATCGATTTACACAGCTGAAATGTGCTTATAACATTTTTCATTTTGGTTCTGCTAAAGAAGGAGAGTCATACACATCTGGGATGTCTTAAATGTGAATCAATGATGAGAAAATGTAAAATTTTGGGTGAACTATACCTTTGATTTTGCATGCTTCACAGTCAATGTGCGTTCTCTTCTGTCATTTACTTATAACATGCACAGCGTGCGATGCTCAAGGAATGTGGTGTTTTCAGCGTATGAGTAGCTTCACGCATTCACTTTGAAGCATGCAGACTGTATATTTATTAAATCACATCCTTTTGTGTTTTAATAATCACAATAAGACATATCACAATTTTAATTTAAGGAGTAAGGAGTAACAGAGCATGTGCTCAAAATGAGCATTTGAAAGCAGTCGTGTGTCAGTCAGACTGCGTGCAGGCACTGAATTGAGTTGGCGCTCCGTACTACAGATACTGCAGAAACACCGGTATCGTTACATTTTTTTTATTTTATTATGGACTTGGTACAGAAGTACCTGTATTTTTGACATCACTAATTACAGCTCTTTCAAATAATCATGGTTAGTATATAATAATCATGACAGGCCTATTCTTAATTGAAACTATTAGTCCAAGGACACTTTCCCTAACTCATCACAAGCAGCAACTTTTACCATCTCCATCATCTCAGGATCATCAAAATCATAGATGATGTGTTCCAGGATGTCTCTATCCGACACAAATCCCAAAGCTCGGAAAACAATGATGATGGGTACTTCCTGACGAATATACGGCAGAGTGGAGACAATCCTCTGGCCGATGGCGCTTTTCTTTACTCCCTAGGCAAGGAAAAAAGACATTAACATAAGACTCAGGTGAATGAACAGTAAATGAGGTGGCTTCCATTTCCACTGACAGCAAGTCCACAAAACACATCAATCTGCATGCACAACTGACCTGTCCACCTCGGGCCATCATGCTGACCCAGATGGTGCTGGTGGGTCTGGATGAGTTCTCCAGACATGACCTGCACTCTCCGGTGTACGCATACTTGGAGTCTTTCTTAGAAAACACATACACTGTGTTGGTGGCCATCTTCTCTTGTGCAATCAGGACCTAATCAGCAGAAAACATTGCCAATTTAATTTTAATCAGACCAATTTCCCTACAACATAGTTTTGGAACAACGCTGACCTTCTCTGAACCATTGATGATGAAGTAGCCTCCCGGATCCAAAGGGCACTCGTTCAACTCACAGAGATCACGATCAGTCAGGCCACTCAGTAAGCAGTATGTTGAGCGGAGCATGATGGGAATTTTGCCTATGAATGTTTTCTGATGCTGGGTCTGTTGTTGCTCCTCCCCATCCTTTATTATAGTCTTAGTGATGTCCACATACAAAGGAGCAGAGTACCTGCAGAAAATAATGTGTATGTGTCTCATTTAACTTAATAATTTAAACAGATTTAAGTAATTTACTAGCAAATGTGCAGCATTTCAGTTTGACCACAAGAAACTGGAGAGAATCACTTACGTGAGATTTCGGAGTCTGGCCTCATTTGGCATCATAGGTGAGGGGGCACCATCTCTTTCCCAGTGGGTGGGTTTGGACAGATAGATCTGCTCAAACTTTAGCAAGTACCGTGGCTGCAAAACAACAACAGATGAGAAAATAAACCAGATAATTTAATTCAATTTAGGAGTCATTAGAATGTAAATGTTATCAGGTCATGGAGACACTCACCGGCTCCTCCACCTCTCCAGAGGTATGCTGGGCCTCAGCCTGCAGGTCGATGGGTGGAGCATCTTCTACTATCCTCTGCACAGACATCTGGATGAACTCATCAAATGAGTCCAACTGTTGTCGCACCAAACCTTTCTCATCAAAGTAAGAGCTGGAAAGGGACATGGATGTCAAGAATCAATGTCAAACACGATCATAAGTTCATACTCTGAATTGCAGTAACTGAACAGTATTTTTTAGAAGAATCCAATTCTGGTTTGGCATTTTACCTGATAACAATCCAACAGGCCTCCTGCCACAGATCAGGTGTGATTTCATCATCATCTTCATCATATTGGATATCTGCAGAAGAAGAATTACTGTTCAATTACTAACAGATCAATACACGCTGAATAAAATAAATGCAATGTTAGTAACATATATCAGTTGAGAAGAAACAATACAAATTTCAGGATTTATTACAAGAACATGTCTGATTACATTGATTCATAATGTCTCAGGAGGTAACAGCAGTTACAGTTTATGTCAGATGTTTACATACACTTAGGTTGAAGTCATTAAAACTAATTTTTTTACCACTCCACAGATTTCATATTACCAAACTATAGATTTGGCAAGTCGTTTAGGACATCTACTTTGTGCGTGACATGAGTCATTTTTCCAACAATTGTTTACAGACAGATTGTTTCACTTCTAATTGACTATATCACAAATCCTGTGGGTCAGACATTTACATGCACCAAGTTAACTGTGACTTTAAGCAGCTTGACAAATTCCAGATAATGTCAAGCCTTTAGGCAAGTAGCGAATTATTACTTCTTTCCTTGACATCATGGGAAAACTAAAAGAAATCAGCCAATACCTCAGAAAAAACAATTGTGGACCTCCACAAGTCTGGTTCATCCTTGGGAGTGATTTCCAAATGCCTGAAGGTACCACATTCATCTGTACAAACAATCATATGCAAGTATAAACACCACAGGACCACGCAGCCATCATACTGCTCAGGGCGAAGATGCATTCTGTCTCCTTGAGATGAATGTAGTTTGGTGCAAAAAGTGCAAATCAATCCCAGAACAACGGCTAAGGACCTTGTGAAGATGCTGGAGGAAACAGGTATACAAGCATCTATACCCACATTGTGAGGTAGGAAAATTATGTGATTTATTGAAGCAACATCTCAAGACATCAGTTAGGAAGTTAAAGCTCATCGCAAATGGGTCTTCCAAATGGACTATGAGGCCAACCATACCTCCAAAGTTGTGGCACAATGGCTTAAGGACAACAAAGACAAAGTACTGGAGTGGCCATCACAAAGTCCTGACCTCAATCTGATAGAACATTTGTGGACAGAACTGAAAATGTGTGTGCGAGCAAGGAGGCCTACAAACCTGACTCTGTTACACCAGTTCTGTCTGGAGGAATGGGACAAAACTCCAGCAACTTATTGTGAGAAACTTGTGGAAGGCTACACAAAACGTTTGACCCAAGTTAAAGAATATAAAGACAATGCAACCAAATACTAACAAAGTGTTTGTAAACTTCTGACCCACTGGGAATTTGATGAAAGAAATAAAAGCTGAAAGAAATAATTCTCTCTACTATTATTCTGAAATGTCACATTCTTAAAGTAGTGATCCTAACTGATCTAAGACATGGCATGTTTTCTACGATTAAATGTCAGGAATTGTGAAAAAAATGAGTTTAAAATGTATTTGGCTAATGTGTGTGTACATTTCTGACTTCAACTGTGTGTACATTTTACCGGCAAAATAATTTTATAAAACACTACTACTAGCAAATCAAACTTTATAACACTAATGCAACACTTTGGCCAATTATATATAATATATATACGTTTCACCAAAAAAGAGAACATAATGCAAACAAAAGTACGTTTGTTTTGCACAACTTGACCAATGGCGAATCAGCTAATATTAGAATGTTAGCGCGCGACGTTGTTGACGCTGGAAATAATTGCACCATAACAAACATATTGCGCGTATAAAATCACACATATACCTTCGTCTTGATCATACATGGTGTTTGCATGTAAATATGTTGAATTGTAATTAAACTGAAGGCAGTATATATCCGCGCGCCCCAATGAACGGCGCTTTCTGTGTGAACCGCCGTGACAAACACAAACGACGATGGAATTATCCGTCACTTCCGGCACAATAAAATGTATCTATGTGTTTATTGTCTAAATTCTTCTGTAAAGTAGTTTAATAATTACATTTAAAAATAATTAAAAATAATGAATTTGTTTTAATTTTTACTTTTGTTTATTTTGAAAGACATAACGAGGGTTTCCGATTAGGTATATTGAACGGCGTTTGGCCGCTTTTCTCACTCAAGTGGGTCCGATGTTTTTAAAGTTTCAGTAACTAAAGGGTTGAAAACTGTTCTTGTAACACTGATAAATAATTGCTATAACAATTTACAAGGTTTTAGTAGCACCGATATTACAATTCTATTATCGTAAGTGCTTAAAACATGTTTCAGTTTCAAGAGTGCAGCTTTCAAGGGGATATCAAGAGATGTTCCCACAGTCACTTGTTTCTAGGTTGATATCAAAAGACTCGACTGCCCACTTGAGAAAAAAACAAAGAAAAACAAAAAACAGAGCTATAGATCATCCAGAGGTGGGTGTCTGAGATGTTATAGCACTGAAAAAGGAGCTCAGATATCAGCATTAAATCAACTTCAGGATAAGACACCCTCAGATTTACACATTAGTGGAGCCACAGAAACCAGAGGAATTTGTGTTCTTGGACTTTGATTAACCAGTGGACAAAACATATGATAAACTATCTCACCATATTCTTTTACATGAGCCTAGGGATACTCCAGAGGCAAAAAGTGAATACAAAGACTGACACTGACATGCACCAAAGAGGACTGGAAATGCAACTGAAGCATTTAAAGGGCTCAACAGAGTCTGGATTGGAGGAAGATTCATTGATTGAGTTCCACGAAGAAGGGTTTCCGTAGGAGGGGCACACCACATAATAGAGTGTTAGAAGGCAACAAAAGGTTTATGGTACTCCTGATGTGGAAATGTCAGTTTTTTGTGGAAGTGTCCTGGGATTTTTAACAAATACAGAGAGTTAGGACCTTGGTTTAATGTCTTATCCAAAGGTCCACAGTGCCTTTTTACTCTATAGTGTCCACTATATTGGGGCAGTACACATAATACCTCTTCCAGCATCAACCTCAGTTTTCCCCAGGAGGTCTTCCATCCAGGTACTGACCAGGCTCAATCCTGCTTAGCTTCAGTGGGCAGCTAGTCTTGAGCTACATGGTGATATGGTGCTGTTGATTTATGGTCTTCTTGATATTCCAGAGCTTGTTGGGGAAAATAAGACATTGTGATCTTAGGAAATAAAATAGACTTGCTGCCTGGAGATGCACAGAATTACCTCCAACGTATCAGGCATCAGCTGGAGGCATACAGTGCCAGCATGGGTATTTCTTCAAGTAATTCTAAAGATATCACTTCATCAGTGCCAAAACAGGATATGGTATAGAAAACCTAATATCAACACGACAGGCAACCTGGAAGTACAAGAAAGATGTGTATTTGGTCGGGATGGCCAATGCTGGGAAATTCACACGGTTAAACGTGCTGCTAGAGTTGGACTATTGCAAGTCCAAAGCTTCTGATGTGATCCACAAACCTACTCCATGGCCTGGTGAGACCTTGTATTCATTGTTTATGAATTATACTCAATGTTGGGTAGAAATGTATTACATTTATTCTTGAATAAAAAAATCATAATGTGCATAATCAGATTACAGTTATATGGATTACATGGTTATGTTATTGATTGCATTACCAATCAGCCACTGGCAATAGACAAACATGTGTTTAATTTACTGATTTCAGAGAAGTCGCATTTCCTAATTCTCTATATAACAACAGTTCTCTTAAATTACAAGCATGTTCTAAATGTCTTCAATTTTGGGTTACATGGGTGTTTGTTTGTTATGACCCTTTGAGCACCTTTATTCAGCAACTGACAAATAGGAAGTTTCTGTTTGTTGCTATGTTTACTAATATTTTAATGAAAGGAGTGTTAATTGATAGCCTACTGAATATATTTATGATTAGATATTAATCTAAAAGATTACATTACTGAATACAATTTAAAATGTGTAAATTGTAATCAGTACTGGATTACATTTCAGAAGTAATCTGCCCAGCACTGATTAGCTATACTGGCCTTAAAAAAAACAGACATCATGTATAAATAATATATGTAGCCTAATAGACAAAAGCAATCTTAGCTTAGCCAAGATTTATCCGGTCCTATTACATTATTGACAAAGTACCTGTTATCTTGTTTCACATTATAACAATAAACAGTTTGGACACATTTAACTGAATTTGTATTTAAATATATTAATTTATTTATAAACATTTCGGCTGATATACACTGATGAGCCAAAACATTATGACCACCTGCCTAATGTGTTGTTGGTCCTCTGTGTGCCGCCAAAACAGCGCTGACCCACCAAGCCATGGACTCTACAAAACCCCTTAAGGTGTCCTGTGGTATCTGAAACCAAGACCCTGCAGTGTGGCAAGGTGCCTTATCCTGCTGAAAGAGGCATCTGCCATTAGGTACACCATTGCTATGAAGGGGTGTACCTGGCCTGCAATGATGTTTAGGTAGGTGGCACATGTCAAATTGACATCCACATGAATGTCCAGACCCAGGTTTTCCCAGTAGAACATTGCCCAGAGCATCATGCTCCATCCACCGGCTTGTCGTCTTCCCGCAGTGCACATGTTGTAAAAGAAAACAGGATCATCGGACCAAGCGACCTTCTTCCACTGCTCCAAGGCCCAGTTCCGATGCTGGCGTGCCTATTATAGGCACTTTTGATGGTGGACAAGGGTCATCATGGGCACTCAGACTGGTCTGCGGCTACGCAGCCCCATATGCAGCGGGGTTGTGATGCACCGTGTGTTGGGACACATTCCTCCCGTAACCATCATTACAATTTTGTCAGTTCGGACTAGACAAGATAGCCTTTTTTGACCTCTAGATTCGATGAGCATTGGGCGCCAACACCCTGTCGCCGGTTTGTGGTTTGTCACTCCTCGGACCACGGTCAGTAGCTGTACTCACCACTGCTGACAGGGAGCACCCCACAAGTCTTACGTTTTAGAGATGCTCTGACCCAGTCGTCTGGTCATAACAATTTGGTGCTCAAGAGTCGCTGAGGTCTTTACTCCTGGCCGTTTTTCCTGCATTAGACTCAATGACTACGAGAACTGATTGTTTGTTTGCCATCTAATCTACCCAGAACTTGACACGTGGCCTTGTTAGGAGATGATCAGTGTTATTCGCTTTACCTGTGAGTGGTCATAATGTTTTGGTTCATCTGTGTATTATTGGCTGATTAACTGAAAAAAATCCAAATATTATCGCAACAGTAGTGGAATAACCGCTGATATTTCTGCCGATAACATGTTAAGCTTTATAGTGGTTTTTAATAAATTAGCTAGAAGCTCCAGTTTATCTCAAATGATCTTGTATTGGCATCGACCACAATGGGCTGTGAATTATTGGTTATCGGTTTTGGCCCAGAAAGTTTTGTTTCTCATGATCTTAAGTCTTATGGTTAAGTGCCTGAAATAAGTCTTGAAGACCTATTAATAATAGTGTCTACATATGAATTTATTTACAATACTAAAATTAGAAAAAAGAAAAAAAAATGTATTACATGTAGGGGGCCTGGGAAGCTCAGCGAGTATTGGTGCTGACTACCACCCCTGGAGTCGAAAGTTCAAATCCAGGTCTCCTAAGCAACCAAATTGGCCCGGTTGCTAGGGAGGGTAGAGTCACATGGGGTAACCTCCTCGTGTTCACTATAATGTGTTCTCGGTGGGGCATGTGGTGAGCTGTTTGTGGATGCCGCGGAGAATTGCTTTGGCCTCCACATGAGCTATGTCTCTGCAGTAACATGCTCAACAAGCTGCGATGATTGACTGCGCGGAGGCACTTGAGATTCATCCTCTACAACCCGGATTGAGGAGGCAATATTATGTATTGTATCAGCCACAATGGGCTGTGAATTATGGGTTATCGGTTTTAAGGCCCAGATTTTTTTTCTCATTACCTTAAAGACCTTTTTATCTAAAGTCTTAAGTTTGAAACTAGTCTTGTAGACTAACATTAGATAATGCATTAGGTATCATGAACAAACAAATAACAATATATTTTTATATCATTTAGAAATCTTTGTTAATGTTAGTTAATAAAAATACAATTGTTCATTGTTTGTTCATGTTAGTTCATAGTGTATTAATTAATGTTAAATGTACATCTTTTGATTTTAAAAATACCTACATTTTTGGTCACTACTTTCATAGTTTTAATTACTTTATTTTTATCCTAAAATGCACAAAATAGTAATAATAAAGAATGGGTGTCCAAACGTTTGTCTATTGTATTATAGATGACTATTTCAAGCCACTAAAACAAGAGAACAAAGAGCTCTTTATTTACTGTGCTTGACACTTTATTTTAGTCGTTAAGGAATGTATTGTGCATTCCTGGATGACTAAGCCCTTCAAAGCTACAATATTGCTGACACAGTAACTTAAACTCTAGAAAAAATATACTCCTCCCTTTGTAAGTCTAGGATCAACATTAAACCATCTGAAGTTTCCAATCATAAACCCAACAATCTACCTCTCAGGAGGGCGGAAAGACTGAAATGGGCGTCTCTTCTGACAGAGGAAGACATGAGTACTCAGGAGATAAAGAGACTTAAACTGTTCAGCAAGCAAGGGTACTTGGTTGTTGAGTTTTTATTATCTTATTTATTTTTACTTTTACCATTCTGTCACTTTTATTGAGAGGATTATAGAGAAGACCCGAAATGATGGGGAGAGAGAGAGAGGGAGAATGGAATTGGGAAATGTTGCAAACTAGATTCAAACTAGCAACACATCTCCTTTAACTGCTAGAGAAGACCATGGCTCTGACAAGAGATTACATGCTTCTGATGAGCAAACAATTTGTAAATACAATGAAAGTCTATGGGGCCAGGCATACCAGAGTAATTAAGCAGAATTGTGTGAAGCTTGTATTTTTGTTAAAGCACAAATATTACTTCTTCATTATAAAGAGTTGTTATTTGAGCTGTTTAGGTCTTTTAGTGGTGGGAATACTGTTTTAGGCAGATGAGCTTCTGGTTATGGTCCCTTTCTGGGATCCTTGCGCATGTTGTGTGAAAACTACCAGATTTACTGGCTTTAAATGGTCATGGCAGGAGGATATAACATTACACAGACAATTGTTTCACCATAGTCTCATGTATCCCAGTGCAATGACTTGCCCCAAATAATTCTATTGTTAAATGTATTGCTGTAAACACAAACTATTTTCTGTGATATATGACAGCATATCAGAGATGCTATCCGTAGATTAAATTGTATTGAACCTTGAACATTATTTTAAAATAACACATGATTCAGGGGCATATGTTTCCAAGTCAATGAATATATGTTGTCATTTTAAATGTGTTATGGAGTCAACTTTCACATTTTTAATCTGGTATTTTAGGTCACATTGGGAGGAGATTCCGAGCAGATCAGTCACGCAAGAAAGCCCTTGTAAAGTTTGATCCTGACAGTCTGGACTTTGGAGAAATCCCGGAGGATGACAACAAACAGAATCTGTCCGCAGACTCCACCACAGAAACAGAGCTCACCTACAATGAAATCGAAGATGGACGCTGGTTCTTTGACACCCCAGGCATTATGAAAGGTGTGACGTGAGTCTCCATTTTCAAACTAGGGTTCGTGCCAGGATCATGAATTATTTGAATTTGGCTTTTTCAAATTGAAGTCCTGGAAATCCCTTGAAAATAGCTACTTTTACCAAGAGGTGCTTAAAAAGTGCTTGAATTAAGCCCTATATGCAAACCGTTAAATGCGTTGCTTAAATAATGTAATATATTAAATTATTTATTTTCATAAGAACCGCAAAAGTGAAGTGCATTTTAAGGAAGCATACTACAACTGCACATAAATTTAGGCATGAGTGAACCAAGAATTGTTACTGTAAGAATGTGTAGTTAAAGATGCACATTGAGATATGTTGTACTTGTAATAAGTGGTGTTTTATAAAAATAAATGAAATAAATGAATACAATATTTGTATTTAAAATTAACAAATAAAGAATTTGTTTTAATGACATCTCTAGTCCTTGAAAACAAATAAAACAAAGTCCTTGAAAGTCCTTGAATTTAACTTTAAAGCATCTGTACGAACCCTAAACTGTACTCGCTACACTTTGATTTGTTGTACAGGGGCAGGCAGGCCATCGGGAAAACTGGGACTTTTCCCAAAGGGTCGGCCGCGAAACGGGGCCAAGTGGGCTACGATAAGCTGAAATGTGCCACTGCGTTATGCAGAATGGGCCACAAAATGGTGCCAAAGGGGGCAGCGATATGCAGAAAAGGATGAGCGACACCCCTCCCCCACTCAACAACTTTTGGGCCAGTTTCTATGTAAAATCCCGGGCCGATTTCTCTTCCCATTACGCCTGTTTTTGTATAATTATGGTTCATGTGCCACAGAGGTGTCTGATCTAAATGTCACATTATAGCCAAGTTCTCAACCTGTTAAATGAACAGGAAGTGAGGCTAGTGGTTCCCACGCAGGCTATTACACTGAGAACCTTTGTAATGAAACCCAGTATGGTCTTATTTTTAGGAGCTTTGGCTTGCATTGATTACTTGGAGGTAAGTGTCTATTTGATTTACAGTACTGTGTGTCTTATGCACATAAGATGTTTCAATAAAGCAGTTGTCTTAAGATGGTTATATATGTTTTGTGTTATATTAGTTTACAAGACAATCTCCTGAACTCCAAACTGAATGTCAGAATGGGAAAGAAAGGTGATTTAAGCAATTTTGAGCGTGACATGGTTGTTGGTGCCAGACGGGCCGGTCTGAGTATTTCACAATCTGCTCAGTTACTGGGATTTTCACGCACAACCATTTCTAGGGTTTACAAAGAATGATGTGAAAAGGGAAAAACATCCAGTATGCGGCAGTCCTGTGGGCGAAAATGCCTTGTTGATGCTAGAGGTCAGAGGAGAATGGGCCGACTGATTCAAGCTGATAGAAGAGCAACTTTGCCTGAAATAACCACTCGTTACAACCAAGGTATGCAGCAAAGCATTTGTGAAGCCACAACACGCACAACCTTGAGGCGGATGGGCTACAACAGCAGAAGACCCCAACGGGTACCACTCATCTCCACTACAAATAGGAAAAAGAGGCTACAATTTGCAAGAGCTCACCAAAATTGGACAGTTGAAGACTGGAAAAATGTTGCCTGGTCTGATGAGTCTCGATTTCTGTCGAGACATTCAGATGGTAGAGTCAGAATTTGGCGTAAACAGAATGAGAACATGGATCCATCATGCCTTGTTACCACTGTGCAGGCTGGTGGTGGTGGTGTTTTTCTTGGCACACTTTAGGCCCCTTAGTGCCAATTGAGCATCGTTTAAATGCCACGGCCTACCTGAGCATTGTTTCTGAGCATGTCCATCCCTTTATGGCCACCATGTACCCATCCTCTGATGGCTACTTCCAGCAGGATAATGCACCATGTCACAAAGCTCGAATCATTTCAAATTGGTTTCTTGAACATGACAATGAGTTCACTGTACTAAAATGGCCCCCACAGTCACCAGATCTCAACCCAATAGAGCATCTTTGGGATGTGGTGGAACGGGAGCTTCGTGCCCTGGATGTGCATCCCACAAATCTCCATCAACTGCAAGATGCTATCCTATCAATATGGGCCAACATTTCTAAAGAATGCTTTCAGCACCTTGTTGAATCAATGCCACGTAGAATTAAGGCAGTTCTGAAGGCGAAAGGGGGTCAAACACAGTATTAGTATGGTGTTCCTAATAATCCTTTAGGTGAGTGTATAGTGAGTAATAGCTAATTATATGCCTTTGACAATTATGTTGTTGTTGCTTATATGCTGCGTTTTCGCTTAAAACTTCTCAAAATATAAACAGAAATGATCACATACCATTAATTAGAGGAGGTGATTATCTTTCAAACGAGCCTGCACACAAGCTAATTGGATGCATAGATCATTAGATAATCCACATGAAGCGCAATGTTACATATGGCCACCAGGAAATGGCAGCAAGTAAATATTGCAAACATTTTTCCTACTCCCTGAAAGATATTTGGGAAATAATTGTTGTGAGATCAAAAATGTGTCCGCAGGCCATGGTCTCTGAAGCTTTCTGCCTGTCAATCATTTTGTACTTTCTCTTCTATTGTATTGTAGTTGCAGTGAATTATTAAGGCTTAATGCCATTTTTATGCCATGTTGTTCAGAACAGATGTCAACTGAAGGCACTATTTGGCTGCTGGTGTTGTTTTTGACACCTGCTCGATTTCAGCTTGTGGAAATTCCAGAATGGCTAAAATCGCTTATAGTTATATATATATATATATATATATATATATATATATATATATATATATATAGATAGATAGATAGATAGATAGATAGATAGATAAGTGATTGCAACACATTTAACAGAACGTTGGTGTCTCGAGTCCGCTTTTGAAAAATTACATTCTATTTTTAAAATCTGAAATATTGTCTAAAAAAAGAAAAAAATAATTTTTCTTTTAATTAATTTTGGAAAAAATTAAAATAAAACGTTTGATGCTGCACAATGGTCAGCGACATATGTTTACATAGAAAAACAAAATAAAAAGTGTGCAGACACAAAAACACATTTGGTGTAAAAACCCTTAAGACTTAAGGAGATGTTAGGCAACATGTTAGACAGCCTCATTTCTGGGTGAACTATATCAATGAACAATATAGACTTTTACAGCATTTATTATTCTTTGTTAATGTTAGTTAATATAAATACAATTGTACATTGTTAGTTTATAGTGCATTAACTAATGTTACCATTACAAGTTTTGATTTTAAAAATGGACTAGTATATGCTGAAATTAACATTAAGATTAATAAATGCTGAAAGATTATTGTTCATTTTTAGTTCATGTTGTTAACTCATGTTAAAAAAATGGAACCTATTGTAAAGTGTTACCAACATTTCATAATAGATTTGATAGTGCAAGCCTTGATTTCTAACTTTTGATTTTGTCATGTCTCCCAGGCTGGGTTGCCGCGACAGCAGCCGAGGGAGATCAGCTGTTGCTGAGAGCTCACACCCCTGAGGCAGCAGGACTGTGTTTACGTACCCCGCCTTTACTGCCCCACATTGTGAATCTGAAAGGAGAACGAATCAACAAGACTCCCGACTACACGTCCAAAAAAACACAGGCTCTGCCGGTGTCTGAAAAAGCAGCTGATAGGCTCAAAGTGAAAAAGTGAAGATAAAAATATTTCAAGAACATTCAGAATCCCAAAATGTTGATTACCAATATATGAAATGTCCCTCATTTATTAGCCCTCCAAAAATTAGCCCCATTCACTTCCATTGTAAGTACCTCACTGTAACCTCAATTTTTCTGTCTTTCTTTATGGAGGAACAAGTCCAAAAAAATAAATAAATAAATAAACTGCACTTGTATTGAACCCAAAAAAATCCTTTGAAATGCAGTTCTGACACATCCAAATATTTCTGTCATCTTTTTGCTGTTTGGATAGTACTTTTTCTGTAAATATATTTGATATTAATGTTGTATAATTATTAAAATTTGCTTAAAGTTTATTGATTTTATGTATTATCCAGATATCAAAATATATGCTCATTTCATATATTATTTTGCAAGCCATTTAAAAAGTAATTTTCCCCAAAGTAAAAATAAAATAAAAAAGGTGGCAATTTTGTTTTATTGAAATGTCCAGCTAAACACAACACAGTTCACATTAAACAGTCTTCCAAATTGTTGCTCTAAAAACAAATATAATCATTATTACCAACTTGATTCAAGGGGACATTATATTTCAACTGATATAATTTGACTACTTTTACAAAGAAATTAAAACGACGGTCACAAACTTGGTTACCATGACATGTAAACGAATCAAAAGATCTAAGTTGTGAACTGTAATCGAGCTACTTTAAAGAAGAAAAAAGAAAAACAGTACTTAACATACACAAAAAGTGATGAGGACAAATTTACAGTAATAAAGTGTCCAACCGTCCAAGTGTGCAGTTTTACAGGGGCACTGGAGTACCTGTGGATAGTTTTATAGGAGCACCACATCTCTGTCTGAAGACTATGATTTTGCTCCTAAAACTCAACAACAATTACATTTGGCTTTGGTAACATCCAAAATTCAATATTGCACTGAATGCACTAAAGGCAATATATTTCTGTAACTATTCTCTTACAGTTTTTCTTTTAAGAGAGAATAGCATGGCAGATATTGACTGTCATAAAGGTTGTGGCAACCACACAATAAACAAAGTGTCACTCAGATATGTTTAGATAAACTTTGGATAAATAGTTTTCCAATGCAGATAATGCATTTGATGTGTGGGAGGGAATGCTGTATGGTTAAAAGAGGGAGAAAAGGCCATCTAGCCACTGGAAAATGAGATTTAAAATGCTCAAATTGATTGTCTGAGGCATCGAAGAGCAAAAAAAGAAAAGGAAAACATTACCGTATATCAAAATCTTTGGACTTAGCATGAATTGAAGTCTTATCAGAAACTGAACAAGGAAAGAATCTACAAGAGGTGAGATATTCAGTCTTAATGACAAATTATAAATGTATAAACTCTGATAGCTAATATACAATGAAAGAAATGAACCTTTTACCTGCTACTCTCTTAAACTGTACAAACCTATATATGTTACTCTCCTTAAAAGGCAGAGCAATTTAATCAAAGAAAGCACTGTAGGAATTGAGTAAAAATCTTATTGTGTTAAAATGAAATGTTTAGCTTATGTGAAACAGAACCTCAAAAGATAAGATTATGGTTGGTTGTCAAGTGCACTCTAAACTGTAAAAGGCTACAAAGAAACAAAGAGTACAATGACTTTAGCCAGCTTTAGACACACACTACGACTGTTGCTGACCAGAGATGGAGGCGCTTCAGTGAAGTGGAACAGCACAAAGACACTGAAAGGCCCATTATCATCCGGGCTATTCAGAACTGGACCACCTGGGTCTGACTAATCTCAACTCTCTGCAAAGATGGAGGGAGAAAGTGTACTTCCTTTCAGAGTGGCCCTGCTTTTGTTGCTTCCAAATAGTGTGACAATAAATGCAGGAAAAAAGTGATGTTGATCATTTTGTCACAGAGCACATAACGAAGCAAAGATTCAGTTAGTTTGTGATTGAATGACAATGCGCAAGTCTTGTTATAAGTACAAAAATTAAATGTATCCCTTGTGATATGGTTACAGTAGGGTTTTAAATGTATAGCCACAAGATGTAAAGATGTTCTTATAAAATCACTAACTAACCTTTTCTGTTTAAAGCTAAAGCCAATTTTTTTTTTCTTTTTTAAGCAAAACACTGAAAATCATTGAGTAGACATTCAGAGCATCCCACCTCAGATTTTTTTCAACTCACACAACTTTGTTCACTCCAGAAGTGAAAAGGCTTAGAGAGACTTGCTCATTAGTTGTCTAAGATACAAAAGAGTCCTCACTTTTCACCCTGAGCCGCGCCCTCCAAGTAATACACATTTACAAGATGGCGGTTAAGGTGACGACGGTAGTCCATCTCCAACGAGAATGTACGGTCACAGAAGATACACGTGTGACTAAGCAGTTTGGTTGGAGATGGAAGCTCCTCTGAAGGAGTTTCTGGGAGTTTCTCTCCACCATCTGTAGCAGCGGCCAGTCCGTTAAGACCAGAGTCATTGCTTCCTTCAGATGCACTATCACTGATGTCACTTCCCCCATCATTGCTATGGATACCCTCATCATCTTCTGCCTCAGTGGATTTGAGACGAGGTGGACCAGGAAGTTCAAGTGTTGGGCTAAAAACAGGCTGCTGTTGGCTGAATCCAGGAGAGGTCTCGCTGGCAGTAGGTGACAGCATCTCACTTCCACTGTCTACCTCCAAAACTTCCTTTGGTTCTGCTGAGTTCCTTCCTTCCATTTCTCTTAGCAATTCTAGCTCTGGTTCCTGGAGTTGGCTCAGAGCTGTTACTCCAACTGTGGGTTCCTCCTCAACAGAACTAGTCTCTTTGTGAACTCCCTCATCTTGGCAGGTCACCACGGTTGGTATCTGCTGGTCTGGTTGGTCAAGTATCTTCAGTTGTTCTGTGGTGGGCAGTTCTTCAGTTTGTGGGGTGGTTAGATTCTCTGGGCCTGCATTACTGACAATGTTTGCACTGGTCTTCTCAGGCTCAGTGACGCAACTTTTGGGTCTGTTTGCACTTGATCTCTGGTTCTTGCTTTTGCTCTTCATGGCCTTTACAACCTGAGGTATGGTGCGATTGCTTTGAGGAAAACCTGATGAACCAGGTGATAGCTTGGTTGCATTTTTCTTCTTGCTCTTGACTCGCTTGGAAGGACATTTCTGTTCTGAAGTCTCAGTACCTGGTATGTTCATAGCCTCGGCTTTTCTTTTGACAGGTTTAGCCCTGACTTCTTGGACTTCTTCTGTACTCTTTGTATCATTTCCAGTGTCAACCTTCGTTGATTTTGTCTGCCTCTTGTATAGTTTCTTGGTTTGCGATTCCCTACAATCCTTTATGCTTTCATCGGTCTCCTTCACGTTCTCATTCTGCAATTGTTTTTCTTTTTCCAGTATATTTTTTCCCTCTGTATCCTGTTTTTGCTGCTGTTCTTTATCTACAAGATCGTTCTCCAGTCTTCCTTTCTCCTGTCTAATCAATTCCAACCTTTGCTTCTCTGCAACAAGGGTTTGATGTTGTGCAGTTACTTCATTTGCAGTCTCCATCAATGGCTTCTCTTTCTTAGCACGACCCTTTTTAACCTTCTCTACAGATTTCTCAATCTTTTTAATCTCTTTCTCCTTTTTATTCTCTTGTTTGTCAGTGCAGCCCTCGGTTTGAGTCATGGTGATGTCCGCAACTTTCTCTAAATTCTTTGCTTTAACCTTCTTACTGTTTTTCTCTTTCCCATCATTTTTCAAAATTGTCTTTTTCTCTGCAGTTTTTTCATTGGGTTGCTGAATTGGTTTTCCATTTTTCTCTCTACAAATGACAACTGCATTTTTCTTTGAAGTCTTGTCAGTCAGTTCTGTCTCCAGAGCAGGGGTGGGTTTACTGGGTGTCTTGATGGAGAGGTTGATGGGACCTGATTCAGTATCATCCATTTCACCTTTTTGTTCTTCCTTACTTTGTCTCTCTCCAACCTGATTTATCACAAGTTTATTATTCTTATTTGGTGGGAGATCATCAGCATCAGGCCTCTTGACTCGCAGCTTGACCTTAGACACGTCCACATCAGAGTATCCTGGGTGTCTGGACTTGATGTGGTACTGCAAGTTACACTTTTTGGATGCAGCATATTTGCAGACCGGGCAAAGAAACTGGCGAGGGTTAACATGGAGCTCTACATGCTTTTTAAAGTTGCTGCGGTCGGCTGTCTTGTACTGGCAGTAAGGGCAGCTTAGGGGCTTGGGCCCATTGTGGACCTGTCTGGCATGGCGTGTCACCTCGTGTTGGTTGGCTGCCAGGTAGCTGCAGTTGTCACATTTGAAAGGCCTCTCACCTATTACAGAAAGACCAGAAGGAGAAGGTCAAGACTGAACAATAATCTTTTATTTCAACATTTTGAGGGAAACAAAGATGCAAATCTCATGCAAAGGGGATACAGATAAAAGACAAGCAAGCACATCACAATACAGAATAACCACATAATTCACTCTGTATACCACAAACCGTGTGCCATTTTATCCAACGCCATCTGGCTCCAAGGAGTGCAACAAAAGAGAGAAACAGCATTGACAGCATGAAAACAAAGGCCTTGAGTTGTAGCTGATGAATACATTAAATCAAACCCAGCATTACAACTTAACTTAAACTAAATCCTTAATATTAATCTCAGGCTTCCCATGGTCAAGGAAAACCTGGTAATATCAGGGAATTTTAACATTTTGATTTCCACAGCTGGAAAAAGTCACTGATTTATTTGTTTTTCATGGCAAAATGCAGGTTAAACATAATAATAGGTAGAACAACTAAAGTCCTTAATTTTTTTTACTCTAACTTTTTAAATCTATAGGGAAAATTAATTGACCAAAAGGATTGGGAACCCTGTAACTAAATACACTCTAGAAAAATTACAGCACTAGGATTTTTCCAACAGACAAAGAGACTCACCTGAATGGGTTCTCATGTGTCTAGTGAGGTGGGTTTTTTGGGAACTGGAGTATTCACAGTGTATGCACTTGAACGGACGCTCACCTTAGATAAGAGTAATAAGAACTATTTCAACATTGATATTACATTACATGGATTCATTAAAACTGTTGTTGCTCATTAAAAAAGTTGAGATTTTTTTAACATATTGCTGATGATTCATCACAACACACTGACAACTAAAACCAAATCAATGTGAATTTTAACTGAACTGTGAATTTCATTTTGTACATACCTGTGTGGGTTCGTATGTGCTGTATGTAATTATTTTTGCGATCAGAAAAATAAGAGCACTGGCTGCAGGTGAAAAGCTTGCTTGGAAAGTGATTCCTCAAATGTTTTTTCCAGTGGTACTGACTAATGGTTGTATAAGCGCAAATGGTGCACTTGAAAACTCTCTGATCTTCACCTTCCTTGGTGTGATGCTTAAGGTGGGCTATGTAGTGGTCGTAACGGTTGGTGTTGTATCCACAACGCTCACAGCTGATCACGCCTTTGTAGTTCAAACTTTCGCTGTTCTCTGGGCTTTCTGTCAGAGACTGGCCTGACTCACAAGCCAGATCGTCGTTGGAGTCTGCCGCTCCATTCGCCACGCTCATTTTCTTGGAGCTGTGAGCACGGATATGGTGAATGAAGTCCTCCTCACAATCGGCCTGGTACTGGCAGGGTTTACAGAAGAAGGGCTTCTTCTTCTTTTTGTTGCATTCAAAGATGAAGACTGGGTCACACTTCCGTTTCTCTGCAGCTGAGGATTCAGATGGGTATTTTTTAGAAGGTTTTGAGTGGTTTTCTGTTCGCTCTATGGCACACTGCTCTAGAACTCTTTCAGTCACCTCTGGCTCTACCCGAGTGGCCTGTTCGGCGTACCTGTCCTCAGACATCTCGTTGTTGTCAAGGGTGTATCTGATAATACCCTCTTCCTCACTGTCAGAGTAGCTGTTGCATCCAACAGTCTTGAGTTCAACCATTTGTATCTCCTCTGCATTATATTCAGAGGGAGAAGTCTCTGACGCTAGCACCACGTTAGCCAGCATCACTAGCTGAGGGGCAGCCAGGTCGTTCCGAGACAGCTCGGGGAGGTCATGGCCCTCCCTTGCAGTGGGATGCCTACAGAAGGCATGAAGATACCAGCTGTTGCTGGATACACTGTCTGAGCAGACATGCTCAACCAGCTGAAATTCAAACAGAAGCATTGATTTTAGTTAAATGCAATCTAAACCTATTTATATACAAAATAATTTGCAAATAGATTGATTTCTTGATTAATCAACAGAATAATCGTCAAAAAAATAATAAATAGTGACAGCCCTAATTTCGTCCATGTTAGTAATTTAGTCCATGTTTATTAGCTTTGCGGTCATAAATGTATATATGTGTGGGAAAACAAACTAAAAATAATGATGACTCATCTTGCACTCAGGGGCGTATATGAATTTTTGTCTCCCTAGAATGAGAATGCCCCTCCCTACCTGCACATCATGGGTTCATCGCTGTGATGGCTAACCAATAGCTTTAGATACTATTTTTTTTTAAAGCATTAAATAAGTTCCATTAAGAAATACATCAAAACAGGAAAGAAAACTGGGCTCGACATGCAATTTCATGGGGTCTTTAAGTGGACCATAAACCTCATTTCAATATGTGTACTATACATTTTTTTAAGTTTTTAATTTGAAAGCAATAAAATGAAAGAAGTTTGAGTGTATTTGCAGTGAACTGTGGTTTCTTTCAGAGATGGTCATCTGATTACACTACAAAACAAACACTACACTGTCATGTATGACGTGAGCTGATTAAAGCAAACAGATTTTTTTAAGATTAGGAGACTTAGTGAGTAGATCTGTAACTGATTTACCATTCCCTCCATGGAAACTTTTGATCTAAAAAGCTGACCAAAAGAAAAAGACAAACCCTTAATCTATTAAAAATCCAATAAACAGCACTCCGACCAGATCTTTCTGAATAATAGGATGAAATATTATCTTTAAAATGTAAATACTATATGAATACTGAATACTTCTAAAAACGGTGTTTTGAACGAAATGAGAAAACAAAACAACACCAGATAATTAAAGTTTAAATGTATTTCATGTTCAATTCATGTTCCAACATGGCAAACACAGGCATGTGTGTGTGTGATGAAAGTAGAAGGCCTGTGAGTTTTGCATGCTCAGAAATGTGTTCGGCCATTTTAAAACAGCACCACCAACTTGAGCCAATGGAGGAGTACAAATAACAAACTAGACGAGTGGAGAACTGAAGCTATTTTACATACAATTGCCTTGATATTAACTCATTTCAGCCACAAATAACTAAATACGCAGTGCTTTAAAGCGTTAACTATCTTTGTGTAAAACGATATAGTGACTGCTTTAAATCAGAGTTGTCAAAATAAGGACTGAAAGTTTTTGGACAGCTCCAAACACGAGCAATCTCAACCAGATGAAGAGTGAGCTGCAATCGTTACTGGTTTTATTCTAGATTTTAAAGACAGATCCAAAATTCACATCTAAAGAAAATACATATATCTAGTTGAAAAATCACAGTAAGGCTTGCAACAGACATCTCACAAATAGGTGGGTGATTTCTTAACAAGAATAAGCTTATAAAACTATATAAAAAAATTAATAATATATATACACTTTACATTAAAGGTGAACGGAAAATCGCTGTCCAGCTTGCATACACGCATACAAACTCGTTATCTGCCAAGTTTCGTCTCTAAAAAGTTTGTACAAAGCAAACTACTTTCCGGAAACTGCATGCATGCAACACGCCACAAACGAAAAACACAACAAAGTTAAACTGTATTAAGCAACATGGATCGATCGACGATCTTGGTGGTTTTAAAACTTTTTATCGTGAAATTTCTCGTTTCGCTTATGCAATTTTCCCTTGGCCAGCGTGTGTGTGTTAGCCGTGGTCCTGATCTGATCTCTCTCCGTGCTGACACAAGCTGAGATCAGCCCTGGACAGCGCCTCTCCCTTTCAATGCAACCCTCCATTTTCACTCCACTCGAACTTAGTTGGGCTCACGCGCCACAAAAACAACACAAAACCACACCCTGATCACCCCAAGCAATCGAACCCACGAACTCACCGGCGGCGTTCACTCGCTGTTTGGAGATGTTGTTGTAGAAACGATCTTATTGCGGAGTTGTTACCAAACTCTTAAGTTGGTCGAGGAAGTGTGCGCGAGACTCGAGCATTCCAACACATCGCTCTCGCGCAGCGCTCGTGTGGGAGGTGTGACGTCAGCTCACACAGGGCTCGCTCTTGTTCTCGCGCTCTCAAAGTTTATATTGTGTGTTTACGTCGAGCGACAAATGCTTTCTTTTAGAATGACATATTTGGGTATGATGTACCATTTTGAATGTGGATGAATTTATTGTACACAAACAATAGTGTAGGCCAGCATTCTGAAAGATTTGATTGTTTATTGATTGTTAATCTCTGAAACCATAAAAGTGCCTAAAATCACACGTGACAAAACAGAAAACAATAATGCTAAGCTGTTATTATCAACCCCCGTGCTCGTCAGAGACCTCGTGTACATGGAAAATTATTCTAATTGTAATTTAGATATTAACCTCTTCATTTACCTTTAATACGTTCCTCTGATCATGTCAAAACCCAGTAGACATATTCTTGTTTTAAGACATACATTTAAAACCTCTGTTTAGCCCTCTGTGCATCACAAAGTAAATACATATCTTTTAAAAATGTGACTGTTGCGAAACTTATTAGTATTGCTTGTGTTTCAGCAAAACCACATTTAATAATAAATAAACAACTGGCAGGAGTGACTTGCTACAATGTGAAAATTCATTGCACTTATAGAAAACAGACATTTTTATGAAGGATGTTTGAAGCATGTTATCAAGTTGGAAGTGTGTTTATTTTAAATTCTCATAAGATTTGGAAAAGTCAAGAACTCTGAAACCTCTAATAAGTTGACTTCATTCAATTGAACTGAGTAATGGTGTCTCTAAAACTTGTGCAGTTAAGTTCACTTAACTTGGTATTCATATAGAATGAACTTAACTATTTAAGTTAAGAGATGCAAGTAGACAACACAGATTTGCTATTTAAATATTGCTGTTTCTACTTAATAATATTTAAAGACTCATATTTAAGTCATACAATAGCACATCTTGGATAAAGAAGATTTCTTAACTGATTTTAGGTCAGTCATTAAACAAATTTCTCCACAAAAATGCATAGACAACTGTACTTCAATTGCACATGCACAAGGAGAAAACTCAGCTAGAGTTAACAGGGTCCAACTTGACCAAAGGGT
This sequence comes from Xyrauchen texanus, assembly GCF_025860055.1. NCBI lineage: Eukaryota > Metazoa > Chordata > Actinopteri > Cypriniformes > Catostomidae > Xyrauchen > Xyrauchen texanus. The sequence goes on along the minus strand of NC_068294.1, from coordinate 9,765,281 downwards.
CAACAGATCATACTAATGGTAACATCACACAAAACAACTATTTGCAATAACATAATACTACAAAAGAGTTAAAAACCTCTATGAATTCTTAATAACAACTATGTAAATGCCCTTATTTGTACCCTTTGACCAAGGAAACATGATTAAATAACAAAAGTGCAAGGCATTATGGGTATTCCCCATAGCCTCAATTTTGTACTCTATAGTTTGAATTATTAATACTTCAAATCTTAAGTCTGTGGATTTTATCAATTTTTTAAGAAAAATAAGTTCAAAGAACATAGATATTTGAGTTACACACCCAAAACTTGACATTTAAATGTTGAATTAAGACAACTTGATTTTTCCAGTAATTACAGTGAAGTGTCACAATGCTCCTTTAATGTTGAGGGTGTTTTTTGAGAAATTCAAAAAGTGCTTGCCAATTTAACAAAGCGTGTTTATCTAAATTAAAACATAGCCCACTGTATATCTTCATGAGGGTGTACTACAACTGTTTTGTAGTGAAAACGAGCTAAGTGCTGAAGTTGTGGCTTGAGTTGTGGCCTAACAAGCTAAACTTGCTCAGCATTGGTTGTCATTTGTTCAAAAAGTGCAGTACGTTCTTTGATGTGGAGTTTACATTATTCTAATGAATGAGTGCCTTGGATCAGGGGTCTATTGAGTCTAAGTGAAGGAAACATGCATGTTTTAGTTTTATTCACCAGATTAAAACCAGACTGCGAGGATAAAGAATAGTATTTAATGTCTCGTTTAAATTCCCTTTAAACAGAGATATAAAGTGCTTAACAGCAATCAACCAAGGCCAGTATAGTGGAACAGGGTATGAATACCTTTCTCAAGGCCAGTGGCAGAAGTTTTCTCAAACGGATAAGTGAACCCTAGGGTTTATGAGAGAATTGCATGTAATAAGATAGAACAACAGAAATAATACACAAGTGAACATGTAAAGATGTTATTCACATTTAACTCAAGAATTTAGTCTACTTCAAGTAGACTAAGTAATTTAGGTCAGAGATTAAGCTTACACAAAAGTGTGGAGCACAAAAAGCTACTCTTTACAACTTAAAGCCACTTTAAACACCATTAAGTAACTTCTGTTCTGATCTATGTTTATGCCTCCTTTCAGGAACACAGCAAACATTTGATTTTGAGTTTGAAGAACATAACGTTACATTCATTCTTGGCCCCGAGACTGTCCTCAAGATCTACATGAAAACTATTATGCATGGTAATCATGGTGCATCAACTCAACTTCTTATTTTTCATGTTTTCATCCGACCTGTCTCAAAGAAAATGAACCATACACACAATCACTGAATTCATTATAAACAGGAAGTGACAGCTAATTACACTCCACTGCATCAGTCAATGTAGATTCTGTTTTTATCTGATCTACACATTTTTTAAGAAAGAAAGAAAGACAGAAAAGAATTAGGAATGCGAGCAAACACAAGGGGCAGCCAGAAACATTACTCAAACAAATTTTGGTATCTCTTATGTTTTTGTAATTTGCATTTTGCACCATCACATTAACCATTTAATTAATGACATCTATTGTTAAACTATGTCTAGTTGACCAATAACATGCTCATGAGCCTTCTCACCCAAAATCAAGATTTTGGGTTAAAATTAAGGTGAATAGCAAGTGTTATATTTCAAGTGCTGTTACTAGTCACCATTTTTTCACAATTTTTAATCAATCACCTTTTTGCCTTCATTAGTTTATATGGTCCCGAGGCAAATTAATAAAAAATATAAATGCATATATAAATGGTAAAATGGTAAATGTTCTGCACTTATATAGAACTTTTTTTAACCTTAAAATTTACCAAAGCGCTTTACACTGTGTCCCAATCATCCATTCATACACACATTCACATTCACACTCATACACCAATGGTTGCAGAGCTGCCATGCAAGGAGCTAGCCAGCCATTGGGAGCAACATGGGGTTCAGTGTCTTGTCCAAGGACACTTCGGTACGTGGAGTCATGTGGGCCGGGAATCGAACCGCCAACCCTGCGATTGGCAACCTGCTAGACTACCTGAGCTACAGCCGAACCATGTGTGTATATACTGTGTGTGTATTTCCCCAAATTATTTTATAATTATTATTAATAAAAAATTATTAAACAATATTAGAATGATAATAAAAGTTTTCTGCTTCAGTTTTTGTGGTGTTGATTCAGATTGTTTCTAGATTATTGTGCAGAGTGATCAGATGCATTTTAAATAATTGCAAAAAGTTTTATCCCAAATTTCACTGTTTTTTGGCCCTGGCACAAAATGACCAGCTAACATCATTTCACTAATCATATCAGCAGCACCTGGGAAATTGTGAACGAGTACTAGTCAGGTGAAATCACTGTATTATTCTGATTGGATTATAAGAGCAGACTGATTGCTATAAAAGTAGGGAAGAAGTGCTTCCAATCATTGTGTTCTTGTTAGCAATGGTTACCTCTAAAGGAAGACAGGCAGCCATCATCGCTTTGCATCAAAATGGCGTCATGTGCAAGGAGATTGCGGCAAAGAATATTGCACCTGAAAGAACCATTTACTGAATCAACAAGAAATTCAAGATCAGAGGTTCAACTGCAGTGAAGAAGGCTTCAGGATGTCCCAGAGTGCCCACGCACAATGAGGCGAAGACTTTTGGACAATGGCCTGGTGTCAAGAAGGGCAGCAAAAAAGCCACTTCTCTCCAAGAAAAAGATCATGGACAGACTGAAATTCTGCAGGAAGTACAAGGATTGGACAGCAGAAGACTGGTGCAAAATATTTTCTCTAAAGCCCCCTTCCGACTGTTTGGGACATCTGGAAAATCGATAGTCCGGAGAAGAAAATGTGAACGCTACCATGAGTCCTGTGCCGTGCCAACAGTGAAGCATCCTGAGACCATCCATGTTGCTTTTCATCCAAGGGCCACTCCACTGTGCTCTCTCACAATTTTGCCCAAAAACACTGCCATGAATAAAGAATGGTATCAAAACGTCCCGCAAGAGCAACTTCTCCCAATGACCCAGGAGCAATTTAGTGATGATCCGTGCATTTTCCAGCATGATGGAGCACCATGTCACAAGCCAAGAGTAATAATGAAGTGGCTCGGAGTTCATTACATAAAAATTTTGGATCCATGGCCAGGCAAATCCCCGGATCTTAATCCCATAGAGAACCTGTTGTCAATCCTCAAAAGCAGAGTGGACAATCAGAAGCGCACAAATTGTGATCAACACTGTAAATATTGACTCTTTGCATAAATTGAATGTTTTTGCCAATAAATGCCTTTAAACCATGAAATGTCATCATTGTTTTCCAGTATACCACAGAAACATGTGAAAAAATTACTGAAGCAGCAAACTTTGCAAAACACAAAATTTACATCACTGACAATACTTTCGGCCATGGCTATAAATATATAATTATTATTATATATTTTTTTTAAATGCTGTTTTGTAAAATAGATTTAGAACACAACAGGACATGTCAACTTCCCAGAAGTAGGGTAAAACAGCAATAATAAAAGAAATCGCTGAACTTAATGTCATGAGATATCTCACCGGTCTCTGTGACAGCACTAGACTTTGATTTGATTTCTGCCTGTCAATCATTTTTGCATGTGTCGTTACAAATACAGGTGAAACTCGAAAAATTAGAATATCGTGCAAAAGTTCATTAATTTCAGTAATTCAACTTAAAAGGTGAAACTAATATATTATATAGACTCATTACAAGCAAAGTAAGATATTTCAAGCCTTTATTTGATATAATTTTGATGATTATGGCTTACAGCTTATGAAAACCCCAAATTCAGAATCTCAGAAAATTAGAATATTACATGAAATCAATAAAAAAAAGGATTTTAAATACAGAAATGTCAGCCCTCTGAAAAGTATAATCATGCATATGTACTCAGTACTTGGTTTGGGCCCCTTTTGCATTAATTACTGCCTCAATGCGGCGTGGCATGGATGCTATCAGCCTGTGGCACTGCTGAGGTGTTATGGAAGACCAAGATGCTTCAATAGCGGCCTTCAGCTCTTCTGCATTGTTTGGTCTTATGTCTCTCATCTTTCTCTTGGCAATGCCCCATAGATTCTCTATGGGGTTCAGGTCAGGCGAGTTTGCTGGCCAATCAAGCACAGTAATACCATGGTCATTGAACCAGGTTTTGGTACTTTTGGCAGTGTGGGCAGGTGCCAAGTACTGCTGGAAAATGAAGTCAGCATCTCCATAAAGCTTGTCTGCTGAAGGAAGCATGAAGTGCTCTAAAATGTCCCAGTAGACGGCTGCGTTGACTCTGGACTTAATAAAGCACAGTGGACCAACACCAGCCGATGACATGGCTCCCCAAACCAACACAGACTGTGGAAACTTCACACTGGACTTCAAGCATCTTGGATTGTGTGCCTCTCCATTCTTCCTCCAGACTCTGGGACCTTGGTTTCCAAATGAGATGCAAAATTTGCTCTCATCAGAAAAGAGGACTTTGGACCACTGAGTAACAGACCAGTTCTTTTTTTCTTTAGCCCAGGTAAGACGTTTGACATTTGAAGTCCATGTCCAGGACCAGTCTGTGTGTGGTGGCTCTTGATGCAGTAACTCCAGCCTCAGTCCACTCCTTGTGAAGCTCCCCCACACATTTGAATGGCCTTTTCCTGACAATCCTCTCCAGGCTACGGTCATCCCTGCTGCTTGTGCACCTTTTTCTTCCACACTTTTCCCTTCCACTTAACTTTCTATTAATGTGCTTTGATACAGCACTTTGAGAACATCCAACTTCTTTTGCAATTACCTTTTGAGGCTTTCCCTCCTTGTGGAGGGTGTCAATGATGGTTTTCTGCACAACTGTCAGGTCAGCAGTCTTCCCCATGATTGTGAATTCAACTGAACCAGACTGAGAGACCATTTAAAGGCTCAGGAACCCTTTGCAGGTGTTTAGCTGATTAGAGTGTGACACTTTGAGCCTACAATACTGAACCTTTTCACAATATTCTAATTTTCTGAGATTCTGAATTTGGGGTTTTCATAAGCTGTAAGCCATAATCATCAAAATTATATCAAATAAAGGCTTGAAATATCTTACTTTGCTTGTAATGAGTCTATATAATATATTAGTTTCACCTTTTAAGTTGAATTACTGAAATTAATGAACTTTTGCACGATATTCTAATTTTTCGAGTTTCACCTGTAGTTGAAGCGGATCATTCAGGTTTAACGTAACATTGAGATTCATAATAGTTGTCAGCTGATGGCGCTATTTTGCTACTTTTGTGTTTGACAATCGTGAGAAGACGCACTGCTGTGATCGTCTAAACGCTATCTTTAAAAGGGTGGTGTCATGGAAAGAGGGGGCGTCGAAGTTCCAGAATAGCTCCTTTAATGTATTTATTCAGTCGACATTCAAAAACACACGTATACACATACATCCTCACATCCATACGCATAGCTCTTACTTGGTTACAAACCGTTAAGACACGTTTTGCACTATCCCTTGCACTAAATGATGCTTTATTTTGAAATTCTTCCCTTACTCTGGTAGCTGGCTTCATGAGATAACGCAATTGTACGTCAGCTCACTCGCTGATCTATAAGTCATAACCCGCAGGAAACTCTCGCGCACAGTGTGTACAGATCAGAATCAGCGCTCAACTCTCACAGTTACAGTTGGAACCTGTCCGGAAACTTTTCGTCATCGTCTCCGATATCTCGCAAACCCAAGACGCGAAGATATATAACGGAATTTTTCATTGGGGATTTGAGGATTATATTATGTTTAAGAAGATACCTGCTACCAAAGTTTAACTCCATCTGGATTTCGTAGGGTTTTACCTCTTGTTTCACTGCCGTCAAAGTGACTTCTATAAGCTTTATTTATATGCGTTTAAACGTTCATCATGCTCACGAAGATTAACGTTTCAGTTTCGGCATAGTTCTAGTTTTAGAAAGGGTTTAACTAACGAAAATAAACCTTATATATCGGATCGCATTTATTAACGGAGAACTGAGCAGAGATATTGAATAATTTAGGGTTTTAGTGATCTCGGTCGATATGTTTATTTAAGAAATCGATTAATATTACATGTTACAATTGAAACATAATTTATGCAATATATGACAGGTTTTGTGCCTTCAATTGATTATTAGTAGCTATGTTCCCTGAAAGCATAGCAAATTGGAAATACATAGGAAGTGACTGGTTTAGACTCTAAATAACACTTCATCCAACGACATTATTTGTCCTTTTGTTTGACTTGAGGAGATTGTGTAAAGCTGTAATATTTCGACTTTTACAATGCGCGATGCAAATGGGAACTTCAGTCTTTTGCACAGGACTTGCTCTCTGGTGGTGCTGCTGTGTTTCCTGCACATCTCTGTCACTCTCATATACTATGTTAGAAATTCAGATTCAAGGCCAACCTTCCTGCAAAACCAGCAAACGCCACAGATCCACAGAAAACTGAACGAACAGAAGGTCTCTACAGAGGAAACCAGCCCTCCTTCTGTGTCTAATGGCACTGAGACAGAGAGAAAGATGGAAACATGTCCTGACAATCCACCTAAACTGGGTGAGCTGCTGTTGGTAAAGTTGCAAATATGTAGTTTAGTTTTATGGCACGTCTATTTATTAGATCGTACATGCTCAGTGAAACATTATGTCATGAAATGTTAGTTACTCTGAATTGTTAATCAGTCTCTTCTATAATAATCAGTGGGTCATTCACATTTATACCTTCAATTCGTGTCTGTTGGAAGAATCTCACAAAGAAATGTCTTGGAGGTATTTCACCTCAAAATCACAACAACAACAAAAAAGAAACAGTGACACTTTACAATTTCCATTTGTTAACATGAGTGAACAGCATTAGTTACCATCTTAATACAAAGTCCAGTAAAGATAAAAAAGCTAAATCAATAATCCGTGTGAATATCTTTGCTTTTAAAACAGCCCCAATTCTAGTCACACCCCGATATCTCGCATTTACACTCGGTATGGACAAAAGTGTCCATTGTGTTTAACTCTGATATTTACTTAAACAGCCTCGAGCATTGGCTAAACCCAAAATTATGTATTAATAAATCCCCTTTGTGGATTGCGAGGGAGGTTAATACACTCGGTGACCTATATGAGAGTGGAGTATTCACATCTTTTGAAGCTTTGATTCAACATATTAGGATTCCCAGATCTCAATTTTATAAGTATTTACAGCTGCACCACCTGCTCTGTATTGTTTTTGGGAGTAGCACACACACTCCTAGAGCGGGAGATACTGTGGGAGTGGTGATTACTGCTTTTGGATAAGGTCATGAGGCATCAGTGTGTTACTCCCTGTTAATTAAGAGTCTGGGTGATGGAGCTTTAACTTCTAGCAAGAGATTATGGGAGATTTAAACTTGGTATTGGAGGAAGGAGTGTGGGCTAGGATTCTGAAAAACGTGAAGTCGGCATCTAGAGATGCAAGGGTTCACCTTAAGCAATTTAAGATTTTACATAGATTCTATTGGACCACTTCTAAATTGTATAGGCTTGGTCTTATGGTCACATCGATTTGCTGGCAATGTCATTCAGAAGATGGAGACACCACCCATGTTTTTTGGGGATGTGTTAAGATCCAATAGTTTTGGTCGAAGGTTCAGCGCACTCTGTTTTCGTTTTGCCCCAGACTTTGTTTATTGGGTGATGGGGCAGTCCTGAATGTGGGTGGTAGATATATGGAGAGCTGAGTCCTGACCTGCGTGATGATTGGCAGGTGGGTAATCCTCAGGGTATGGAGGTCATCTGGTACACCCTTATTTCATAAGTGGTGTGTCAAGTTGGGCAGGGTGGCAAGTTTGGAGAGATGGTATAGAAGGCTGGGTAACCTGGATATATATACATCAGGAAGTGGGGTGGCTATCTGGCCTTTTTGGAGGGCCTTTTTTGTGTGTTGCTGCATGGAATCAATCAAAATTGTTAATACAAAAAAATAAAAAGAGCCCCAATTTTCCTAGGTACACCTGGACACAGTTTTGCTGGTTGTTGCCAGATAGGATGTTCCAAGCTTCTTGGAGAATTCACCACAGTACTTTTATTTATTTAGGCTGTCTCAATTGCTTCAGTCTCCATGTAATCTCAGACTGACTCTATGTTCAGTGGGGGGCTTTGTAGGGGATATGACATCTGTTGCAGGGCTTCCTGTTCTTCTATTCTAATCTTTTCTATTTGCAAAAGTAATGTTTGTAGTGTAACATTTATGTTTCATATTGACACTAAAGCTAAAGATATAAATAACCATCTTAAGACAAATGCTTTTGTGAAACATCTTATGTTATGTTCTGTTAATCAGAAGGTCATTGGTTCGAACCCCATGGCCACCACCATTGTGTCCTTGAGCAAGGCACTTAACTCCAGGTTGTTCTAGGGGGATTGTCCCTGTAATAATTGCACTGTAAGTCGCTTTGGATAAAAGCGTCTGCCAAATGCATAAATGTAAATGTAAGTCTTATGTGCCTAAGATTTTGCACAATAGTGCGATCACATTGCCTTTTTGCAGTATCATTCAGCACAGTTTAGTGTTTCTGAGAAAGTGATGGTTCATATAAATAATATGACCCGTCACTTTGTGTTCACTGTAATCAGATTCCAAAAACAAAGGCATGTTTTTGCAGCTGTCGAGACCGTGGATGTTAAAGTTGACTTCTCTGTGTAACTTTTGTTGACCGTATGGCTGATCTCTTATATGTTACTCTAGTAGATTTCACATTATCTACTGATGCTCATTCATTTATGTTGAAGTGCCTGAATCTTTAGACCTGTGTGTCACAATGAAAAATGATTGAGAAGTTTTGTTACACTAGTGGAAAGTGTATAATAAAGTAATTTGATAGCATTACCTGTGTGTTTAATAATGAGACATATACAGATTATTTTTTGACCGTTATGGGGGTTTAAATGGCCGATGCTTGCCAGAGAGCAGTGTAGTCGGCATAATGCAGGCATATACAGTATAATGTACAACTTACTGACATAAAATAATACGCCAACAAAATGACTTTAAAGCTGAAGTTGTGTAATTTAGTCAATGTTGAAAATACTTTCACCTATCCAAGCATTATATGTGGAGACAAATGTATTTGTAACTATTTGTAGATTGATTTTCCCAGAAAGTATACACACTGTGGCTCTATGATGCAATCAATATATTGCTCTGTTGGTTTTAGCATCCTGTTTAGCCAGACACCGCAACACTGGCTCAACTAATGGTGTATGTTTGGGGCGTGCCTATTTGCTTCTTTTTTATTGTTATTATTTTTAGCAATTCTGTTCAGTGACACTCTTCGGCTTTAAAGGATTTATTTGTACACAATATTTACTCAAAACAAAACTATAATAACCTTGTCAATAATTGACATGACTGTTGTCAGTTTTTGGAAATGACACAAGAGGAACTACCATAAGGAGGATTCATTTTGCCCTATTTATAATAAATATTTCATTAAAAGCATCAGTATATGTCTTTTAATAAATGAATGCATCTGTCAATAAATAATTAAATCATGAAATGTGTCAAGAAATGCATCAATGTCCAAAGGAAATTTTATTTAACATGTTATTTGATTAATTTGACACATTTTATGATTTATTTATATTTTTATTTATTGACCCATATTTTTGTATTTATTGATTGCTATACGTTTATTTATTGACATATTTAATTATTTTGTTTATTTTAATTACATGAGTTATATATTATAATTAATATAATTATATTATAATTGAAATATTTATGTCAATATATATTGATGCTCAATGTAATATTTATTTATAATTTTGGCACAATAAATCATAGTACACCTAATGCAATATTGTAACTGACGCTTTTAACGATTAGTTAATTGCAGCAGCTGTAAACTTTCTTTTTTCGTAAACTTGTTTATTTCGATTAATTGTGCAGCCTTAGGTTGAAGTATGTAAACATTTCAGAACATGTTATGTGTTAAATGAAAAATTTCCCCCAATTGTCCACTGATAACTGTGTTTTTACATTTGTTATATATTTCAGAGTCTATAGATTTGCTTGTGTCTTTTTTTCTGTAGTGGGTCCACTTCGGGTTGAGTTCTCTGACCCCGTCACCCTGGACCTGGTGAGGGAGCAGAACCCAGCATTGCAGCCCGGTGGGCGATTTAAACCCGAAGACTGCATCGCCCAGCAGAAGGTGGCCATGATCATTCCCTTCAGGAGCCGTGACGAGCACCTGAAATTCTGGCTCTATTACATGCACCCCATCCTACAGCGCCAGCAACTGGACTATGGAGTCTACGTCATCATCCAGGTTTGTCTTTTCACCAGTGGTGCAGTAAAACAGAATGTTGTAATCTTTGACCTCAGTAGTTGTTGCAAATGCTTTATCTCACACGGGTTCAACGGCCTCTGGTACAGTCTGATCTTGATTAGTCTTAGGGTAAATTCCTTTTTTGTTTAATCGACTTTAAGGAATAGTTAACCCACAAATGACACTTCTGTCATAAATAAATTGACTTTATTCTGTCCGCTGGTTGCTATTTTCCATGTAATTACATTGAATGGTGACTGAAGCTCTTCAAGTCATAATAAATACATTCATGTTATTTTAATTTAGCTTTTGTGTCCTTTTTGAAGCTTGAAAGCCATTCATTGCAATTGGATGGAAAAAAACAGCTTTCGCAACTCTTAAATTTCTTCCAATTGTGTTCCAAGAAAGAAAGTCTGTAAAGTTACATATATTTTTGGGTGAACCAATCCTTTAATTGGCATTTATTTTCTCCTAATAATTAAGGCAGACTAAATGTACATAGAAATTGTGACCCTCCTGTTGCTCTTTCAAAAAATCTTCAAATATGGTGGGTCAGACTTGACCACAGTACTTTATTCAATAAGAGACTAAGTGTGCCATAATCTTTGTTTATTCATGTCAGTTGATTGGAAATGATGGTTCACAATAAGTCTTTCTGATAGTTTCTCAAACATCAGCGCCGATTGACCTCAAATAAATGATCTAGTCTGTTGAAAAATTAAACTGTATGAAAATTCAATACCTGTGGTTGAGTAAGTTTTTCTTATGCAACACTCTTGTCATTAGTAATGATAAGTTGCCATTAAGCCTGACTTTGTCACATTACTCACTCCTTTAATTTACACTGTCTACTCCCATTTGTTATCTGGAATGAAAACTCAGGCATGTTGAGACATGTTTGGTATGTTTTAGTTCTGTGAGCTATGTTCTGAATGCCCTGATTTCTTTGTTATTAATCCTTTAATGTAGCTCAAAGCATGTTATTGTTGAATTTGTCAAAACCATTTCAACATGTAGGCTCGGCTGTGCTTTTTTCATAGATATAACACATTATTTTGTATGTTTAAGTCATAAGTCATGGCACAGCTGGGACCAGAGTTGGGTGGTTTGGTCATAATTTGAAGGCGTATTTCTTTTGTAATCATTTAAAACAAAAACTGTGTCCATTTATGTCAGATGTCAAATTAAACGGATAGTTCACCCAAAAATGAAAATTATTTCACCATTTACTCGCACTCATGCCATTCCAGTTGTGTTTGACTTTCTTTCTTCTGCTGAACACAAATTACAGATTGTAGAAGAATATCTCAGCTCTTTTGGTCCATACAATGCAAGTGAATTGTGATCAAAACTTTGAAGCTCCAAAAGGAAACATAAAAGTAATCCATAAGACTCCAGTGGTTTAATCCATGTCTTCTGAAGCAAAATGAAAGGTGTGTGTGAGAAACAGATCAGTACTTGAGTCTTTTTTTTACTCAATCTCCACTTTCATTTTTACTACCATATTCTTTTGTTTTGGGTGATTCACATTCTTAATGCATATCGCCACCTACTGGACAGGGAGTACATTTTATAGTAAAAAGGACTTTTAGAGATCTTTTTCTCACCCACACATATCATATTGCTTCTGAAGACATTTATTAAACCACTGGAGTAATTTAGATTACTTTTATGCTGCCTTTGTGCTTTTTTTGAGCTTCAAAGTTTTGGTACCCATTCTCTTGAATTTTAAGGACCTACAGAGCTGAAATCTTGTTCTAAAAAAAGATTTGTTTGTGCTCAGCAGAAGAAGAAAGTCATACACATCTTGGATGGCATGAGGGTGAGTAAACAATGAGAGAATTTTCAATTTTGGGTAGAATATCCCTTTAATAAAAATTCTAAAGATTGAGAATGTATTCCCTTTTATCCTAAGATTTTATGCCATAATACAGAATGTGTAACTAGGGCTATAATAGAATATTAATAATAATATCAGATGTTACAAATAAAAATAAGAGTTCATTACTAGGACAATTTTTGCCCCCGTATTTTGAATATGGGTGGCATTTTTGCCCTAAGCCCCCTCTAATTTCTGACACTGAAGACTGCACATTTCTACCAATCACATTAATTCTGTAACTGTCCATAACATTGTACTGGAACAATGCTGGGATGTCAGGGCTCCAGACTAAAAAAAAAAAAAAAAAAAAAGACTTTAAGGAGCCAACTGAAACATTAAGGAGCCAAATCACAGAATTGCTCATTTAGATTGCTGTTCAGAAACAAGATAGAAAGCCGAAGAAAAGGAAGTCAGCTGATAACCCATTATTATACTGTAGTTGTGAAGATAAATTTGCATTACCTTTTGTCTCATATATGTTCACACCCCTTTCATAATTTATATAAAGAGATAAAATATTTTTTTATTTAGTACTTCAGAATCTACATTACTGATAATTACATAAAGTATAGTATGCAATTGTTGTCTGTAGCATCAATGAATGTTTGCACCTTGTGTAATTGTTGTGTACAAGTCCCTCAATAGACCTTTTTCACACTCCGTGTTTTGGAACGCTGAAGTAAATGATTACAGCGGTGAATGGGAGATCACAGCAAATATTATTTTCACTTACACATTTGCTCCAAGAGCAAAAGAAAAAATCCACTATTATATTTGAATGACTTTCCCGAAGAATACAAAAAATAGAGAGCAGTGGATTAAGACAGTCAGATGGGAGAAGATGCCATCAGAAAATACTCTCTCAGCGGCTGTAATAGAAACCTCCTCACAGCTGTGGTAATATAGTTTTTAAACTAATTCCAGGGTAATATAACACAAAGCATAATGTTATAAACCTACACTCAATATTTAAAAAAATGATCATATGAAAAAGTTTGCTAGGTTTACACAGTTAAATATGGCGGATACACGTCATCAGAGTCTGTGAAAAAGGTAAATTATCCTAAGTGTCAAAAGCTTTAAATTATTTTAAATAGTTTTAAAATATTGCCTTAGTCTTTCTTTACTGTTAATGGATGGCCCCAGACACAGAGACTAGAAGAGTGCAAATTGAATTAAATCTCAGATTCAGTTTATTGTGCTACTAGTATCCCAATCAGTAATTACCAGATGAAAATAAAGTGGTACACAATACAGGACTTTAAATTATAAAGAAGCCCAAAATATACATGGGACTCTTATTTTGAAATGCCTGCGCTGCCAGTTGTGTGTTCACTGATGGCTAATTAGCTGACAAAGTGAATCTGACTCAAACTGCTTACCTGAGCTCCTCAGTTCTTTTCAGGTGATTCATGAAAAACACTTGATACAAAAGAGTCATTTGTTCGCGACTCTCTTGTGCTTTTAGTTTGTTGTTTCTTGGGGGCAGCGAGCTTGTCAGAAACAGAACGGGTGAAAAGTGGCGCGAGACAAACTGGTGCACGCTCTAAAGATGAATTCAATAACTCACAAGATGATATCTGACGAAATCACATATGAACACACACAACCAAGTACTGTCGCAATCAATTATTCTGGTCGCGTTTGTGACCATTTTAATTGCAGTCTGGAGCCCTGAATGTTAAATAAGACCGAGCACCTCGGCTCGTTTCTTTTAAAAATCTGCAATTTTCAGGCCTGGAAAGTCATCTAAAAAGTTAAATGTGGGGGTTTGTGGCTTTGAGTCCTTGAGGCCGTTTATCTGCTGGTGTACTTGCAAAAGTTGACAACTAGTTTTTAGCAGATAAACATATTACAGTAATTTTCTTCCGGATAAACAGACGAAAAATATTGATGAGTGCATTATTGGGGAGTGAAATTTTCTATACAATGAGAACATTCCTAGTTTGTTTAATTGGGTAGAAATTGCTTTTTGTCAGTCCAGTGATTACAAAGAAAATAATAAGTAAATAAAAAAATACTTATCCAGTAATGACTAGAAATTCATTGGTCATAAGGTGTGGGAAACTCTTGTGTTTTACTTGAGACTCACAAAGAACAGATGTCGTCTTCAAATCAATTAGTCAGTTCTCAGTGGTTTGGAAATTTTCCAAAGAAAACAAAAGACTACTGTGTTTCATAAGTGCGGCTTTGCGCTAAAACATCCTAATGTGCATTATCATTGGGCTTTGTCATGTCAACAGCCGTTTCTCTGGGGTCTTTCAGATTGTTTTCTCAATTTAAACGCAATCGTTCTTTCTAATTTTTCTCTTGCTCTCTTTGCTACCCCTTTTCCCTGCACCTTGCATTTTTTCTTCCCTTCAATCCTACATTCCTTCTCCTCTTTCTGTCCAAACCTAACCCATTTTTACATGCGTCAGAGACCCTTGCACTCAGGAAAAGGTGAGATGTCTGCTTGCTCTCTCTCTGGCCAATCACGGTTCGCCTCACTGGCTGCGTCTGACGAATGGTAATGTTGGCCTCTTGATTATCTGTTTTCTCTGACGTTTCTTGATTTCTCTCTTTTTCTTTGGTGTGTTTATCTGTCTGTATCTCTTAAATCCTGACTTCATTTCCTCATGAATGGCTACATTTTGTATTGCAAAAAGTGTATTTTAATCTAATCTTTTTGGAAGACCACACTGTAAAAAATATCTAAACATGCTTTAAACAAGATATATTTACTGGAGGCAAAATTGTGCATGATTAAAAATACTAGTTTCAGAAAATACTTTATATAAGCTATTGACAAATAACGTTGTCCAAGGTGATACAAATTTGAAATTATATTAATATTCAAACATATTAATAATGAACACACATATATTTTTTTTAATTAATAGAGTATTTTTAAAAAAAATCATAATAATTAGCACAAATATCAAGACATTTTCTTAGGGTTACTTCACTGGACCTGAACAAAATGTGCCTTTTTATAAAAATGAAAAAAATATCAGTGATTTTATTTTATTTATTTTATTGTCTCTGGACTGTTAAACCAATTAAAAATGTTTTACTTTATCCTCCTGAGACCCGAGCATGACTGCTGTGTGCATTTTCTATTTCCCTTTTTGATTTGTAACTAGTATTACCTAATGAACAATAAAACAAATATAAATTGTAGAGCAAATTTTTCTATTATTCTATATTTTCTATTAACATATATACATTTTTCCTAAAAATTGATGTCCACATACAGTGTGTGAACAGCGGGAATAAGTTGTGAAAGTTAAAATAATATTAAGCTATAGAAAGTAAAAAAAATTTATTTATTTTTTTTATCATCAAATTGATTATTATGTTTCAAACATCACAGGCATTACATCAGAAATTAGCATAATTAATTCTGATTCAAAGTAATGGCCAGCATCATCCAATCACTGCCAACCATGATAAAATAAAATTATACATTATAAATTCTGAATCTATTTACTGATTACAATTGTCCCATGTCTCCCAACCATGTTCAGTGATTCAAACATCATCAGCAGCTTGAAACTAAACTTTTAATTGGAAGTTTGGATTGAATGCACTTAGCTGCATAGAGAGCTTTAGGATGCTCCCTTGCTCCTTATTTAGTGAATGACATAACCTCCTATGTGCTGTCTGTCTTCTGGTCTCAGAACAGTTTGAAATGCACCTTATTTTCATCCTAACTCCATATAAAGCCTCTGAAATCTAAATATTCCCACTTTTGGATGAACCCATTGACTCTCACTGTGAAAATACACCATATATTTAGGAATGCATTTAATAATGTTAATGAATGGAACCATATTGTACAGTGAAAATAAAATATAACCAAATGTATATGAAAATTAAGCAAAATGACCCACAGATGTGTTAATGTTGAAAGTTATTGAAAAAAAGAATAATAATTATGTCCAAAAAGCTACAGTCTAGAGTCTTTTGAACAGTATTCAGTTCGTCCACACATGTGGACGTGAGGTCACATGAAGTCAAGGCCCAGAAAGAAATGCAAAACAATGAGCGTCACGTCATTGACCCATATACATAATTACGTTTATTTTACACCTTCATATACCATATACCTATACTTTCATATCCTATTGGAAAAAAAATGACATCGGTGGAAGACAAATAAACTTAATTCAAGATGCATTCTCTGAAAAAGCTTTATATCTAATGCAGTTTTGCTTCTCAAGTAAATTGGTCAAGTTTGTATCTTGTTTAGATATTTTTACTGGGAAACAAGCAAAAATACTGATTTGGAAAAGGCGAAGTTTTTCAAAGTTTTGATTGCATTTTTTTATCTATGTGATTACTATTGAATCAATTGATTGATTGGTTGTTTAACCTCTTTTTATTGTCTCTGCTGAAAAAAACAACTTGTTACCTGTTTTCAAAAGCCTGCATACTATTTCTCCCAGCCCTATGTGAATAACAAAGCTCTTCATCACTTTCAGTCCTTTGTGTTTTGATTTCTCAAGAGTCTTAATCCCCTCTTTAGTTCCATTTAAGTCACTAAAAATATGTGAAAGGAATCCTTCAGTGATACGTTGTAGATCAGATCTGGGTGTTGACATGTGAGACTACCACATAAGGTCCACTGAAAAGCTTGCTGCAGAAAAGGATGGTCTGGTTCTTTTACTCTGAAAGCACAGTCTACATCTTCTGAAGGGCAACCTGTCTCGGTTTCCTGTGTATTATAAAGGAGAGGTTGGCTCTGTCTGTTGGGTGCACGGGGGGTTAACAGATAACTCTGCACCCCTGAGGGTCCGCTGTCATTAAATTTCATTACACAAGCTCAAGTGCTGTTGTGATGCACTTCAGATGAAGAAAAAGGGACCACATCCATTAATCATGAGTCACAGTGACAAGAGAGACCCAAAGCCAGTGGAAAGACTCGAATGATATGAGTCAATTTGGAATCAGAAACTTTCTGTCCTGCTGAACTTTCAGGTTTTTCAACATCTCCCTCAAAAGAAGTTCACCCTAGCTACTACAGTTGATGTTAATCCTGTAAAATAAGATTTATTTTAAACATTGTAAGCAGCTTTCAGAATCTTACAGCGCCACTCCACCACTGTAATCCAGACACCTGAATCATCTCTTGTGGCGCTTTTCCACTGCACGTTACGGTTTGACTCGCCACAACTCTACTCGCTTTACCTTTCTGTGCTTGCATTTCCATTGCAGTTTAGTGCCGCCTCAACGTGGGTGGGCTTATAGGCTGATCGTCATAGTTGCGCTGCCTCTACTGCCGTGACATCATCTTAAACATGACACAAACTGACCAAAACAATAACATGACCGCTAGCTGTTAGCTACTAGCTCATTGTGCTGTATAACAGTTAAATTGGCCTGGTTGTTTTAGAAGCAAGCTTCCAGTAGCTGGTCAACTAAATAAATTGAAGCTTTCAAGCACAGTATAGCATTAACGTAACAAAACATACCATCCTCCATCGTGGCTGCATCCAGGATGCTCTCCCTCCAGTTGCTTGCCGGTTTAGATACCGTCTATTTGGTCGAACCACTTCCACTTTTCCTTGATGGTTCACATTTAGTATCGGCTCGGCTCGCTTGGAACCTCGACCGAGGTGGTGCTAAAAAAAAGTATCAGGAACCAGGTACTATCCACAGTGTAAAACCCCCACTAGAAAAAGCGAGATGAGTCGAGTTGTACTATGCAGTGGAAAAGCCCCTAATGTACTGAAAGTGCCGATTGGTTAGTTTTGTTTTCCTATAAAAAATTGGAGTCCCTTTTAAAATACAATACATTTTTACATGAAACAAGTCAAAATCTATATAGCTGTTGTAATTGATGTTCCGATATTGTTTGCTTCCAATATTGGCCTAATCAGACTGAAGCAGATCCGTTTAGAAAACAATATTGTGCCCCACTAAATGTTTGTCACGTTTTTTTCTTTCTTTCATTTCTGTCCATCTCACACCAGTCTTGACAACTGAAACCGGTGAGGTGTGTTTGTAGCCCCACAATAAATAATCTCTCGAACAACTTCCTTTATTGTTGTGAAACCAATTGTATTTGTCCAGAATGACTAATTAAGCCTGACTTTTATGGCTAAAAACTGAAGTTTTATGTTTATCTTTTTTGCATGCGTCAAATGTGGAATTTGTAGTACGCTTTCTACTATTGCTTTTTACAAGACTTCCTCTCTCCTCACTGGCAGGATGGAGATGAGACGTTCAATCGTGCCAAACTCCTCAACATCGGTTACGCAGAGGCTCTGAAGGAGTACGACTACCAATGTTTTGTCTTCAGTGATGTTGATCTCATTCCCATGGATGATCGCAACATCTACAAGTGCTTCAATCAGCCCAGGCATCTGTCTGTTTCTATGGACAAGTTTGGCTTCAGGTATTTCTGGTGTTTGTTGATGTTGTCTCATTTCATGGATTAATAACACATTATGAATTACAAAAGAGTAAGCTAACAAAAGAAGCATGGTATTAACATTAAAAAAAAATTCTGGATGTGTATCATGGTTGTACCATGGTATCGCCAAAATATTATATTGTAATTGCTGTGTGTATGTAAGTGTGAATGTGTAATATCAAGCATGGCTGCTTATAGGAATATTTTTGGATGGTTTCCACAGCAGTGTGGCCTCAAAAGGATGATGTAGACAACTTAACAGCTCAGAGCACTTTTTTTTTTTTTTGTTACAGCAGAATTTAAAGGATTTTTCAAGTGCTAAAACTAAATTTAAGCTTCACAGACTCCGCTTTTAAGTGCGTTCCTGAAAAGTTTTTCGGGAATTTTTTTTTATTGTGATTTCCAGGCTTGGAATAGTCATAAACACATTAAAATGTCATGGAAATTTCTATAGTGAATATATATATATATATTTTTTTATTTTTTTCTAGTTAGCAAAGCTAGTTAAAATTGAATCTAAAATACAATAGCTAAAAAAGCTCTTTTTTTTTTTTAGAACAATTTACAGTATATGAAATGTATAAAAGACAATCCATATCCTTTAATCACAAAACACTGGAAAAGTCGTGGAAATTCGTTGGTCAAAAGACGTGGAACCCTGATGGTAATCGATGCACCAAAATATCGGCCACTGAAAATGTTCTTTGTTCAGCCGAAAGAGAGAAATGCCTGAAAAAGCTAATTTTGTTCGGGTCAAATGGAGCAACTCTTAGAAAACGTCTTGAGATTTTTTACTAAAATAATCATATTTGTAAAAAAAAGAATCACTTTAAAATATATTTGAAAACTTTTTGTTATAATTAATGGACCTTCTTTAGCAACGTAAATGTAGCAAACTTTTTTATATTTCCAAGTATTTAAATAAATATGTTGTGTAAATGTATAAGATTGCACACTTGTATTACCCTGGAATAAGTTTTAGAAGTCAGTTACTTCTGTGATGAGGCTTCTACCACACCTGCTGAGGGAGTGACAGGAAATGTGGCCTGTTTCTCTCTTCTTACTGATGTTATGCAGCGCTGTATATTTTTATCTTCTTCTGCAAAGTTGTGAAATCATAATCATAGATTTTTGGTCTTTTTCTGTTGGAGCAAACGGGTAAGCAAAAATGTAATTTGCTGTGGTCCCCCATTCACCACCATTCAAGTTTAGCCAACTATGAAGACTTCTGCTTTGTGGCACACGGACGTGTTAAAAGGGTCCATGTGCACACACTCATTTGTTCAAGTTCATGGAAAGAATTTGAATACATTTGACTTGATATGCATGACTGAATTTGTAGTTGTGAAACCAACGTGTTTTTAAAGGAATACTTTAGCTTCAACACAAGTTAAGCTCAATCGACAGCATTTGTGGCATAATGTTGATAACCACCGGAATTAATTTTGACTCTTCCCTCTAAATCTGGGTTACAATGAGGCACTTACAATGGAAGTGAATGGGTAAATGTCTGTAAATGTTAGAATACTCACTGTTTTAAAAGTATAGCCACAATACATAAACAACATGTGCATTATATTTTAGTGGAATAAAATACCTTACTAACTATTGATGCACCTAAATGAAAATTCTGGGCCGAAATCGAAAATTCAGGATGCACTTGGCCAAAAACCGAAAATGACTTTTTTTTTTTCTTTCAAATACCTTTTTTCAAATAGTTTTTTTTTTTAATAATTGTATTAATATTATACTTTATAATTAATTTCCTGAATTTAATGAATATGAATTGAAAAACTACAAACCAATAAAATTATCACACTTTTATTGAAAGTAATGCACCAAAATTGGACAGAAAATACATTAAAACAATATTAAATATATTATATTATACTTTATTCAGTTCTTTAACAATCAAATTTAACAGATTTTTTTTTTAACAATTATCCAAATAATGTTACGTTCTAGAAAACTATAATGATATGGAAAACAGCAGTCAAGAATTGAACTTAGCAGCTCTAGTATAGCATCTTGCAAATACAAAACGTTTAAATATGCTACAGAGTCATTTTAATGAAAACAATAAGCAAAACACAGAACGGCAGAGGGCCTCTATTCTGTTTATGTAAATGTATTTCCACTTTAATATAAAATTATTGTGCAAAACAGCAGTAATAGAACTAAAACCAACCTCAAACTGTAAATGACAGATGTAGCCTCAAGTGAAGAACAAAGTTTTGCAGGGATAAACCCATTTTAATGTAATTGCTATACACATAGCAAATTAGACTGCTTTCTATTTAAGAAAAGTGGCAGATTTGCTCTTCAAGAACAAAAGTTGCTTGGCTTTCTGGCAGGAGAGATGGTTCCTCTCATCAAGAACTGAATAGTCTCTCTCTCTCTCTCTGTGCTGGTGCTTGGGCAGATGAATACCTGTGTGCAGTCCACGCAAGCAATGTAAGCGATCGTTGTTCATCTACCAGTAGTCATTAGGATTGTCGCGTTCACGTGATATGAGCGTGAAGCGATCGTCTGTGTTCCGCAACTGCTTTCGAGTCCTTGAATAACGTATAATGTGTGAGGAAGGGCACCCGGTGGAATTTCTCTGGTGCCCTCCTAGGCTAAGATGGTGCCCCCCTATTGAGTTGGTGCCCTACGCAGACTGCATAGTATGTGTGTAGGGAGTGGCGGTACTGCTTTGAAGTATTTCCACACCGCTGACATTGGCCTTTGCTGGGTAGCGGCGTGATAATGGCTAGATCGATTGAGAGTGAAACCTGAGCACTGAGGGGCGAGGAGGCATATTTTCGGCCGAACATTTTCGGTGCATCCCTATTACTAACCTTTTCTGTATAAAGTCATAGCCAATTTTATGAACTGCATTGCCATGACTACAGAATTGCATAAACTGTAATTAATCATTTAGGAGTTTTAACAGAAGAATGAAAGTGCATTTATAAAATTATAAACTTCAGATTTCTGCTTTTGAAACCCCCCAAAAATTGGCTCCATTGACTTCCGTTTTAAGTGCTTCACTGGAACAAAGATTTGTGCTTTTTTTTTTTTTTTTTAAAGAAAATGAGGAATTAAGTTTTGTGGTGATCAACATTATGCCACAAATGCTGTCGATTGAGCTCAACTTGTATTGAACCTGGAATTTTCCTTTAACTAGATTTTTAAAAGATTAATAATTTTTATCACCTTGGATAAACTTATTTGTCGATCACCTATGTATTTTATTAATATTTTCTTCTTTTTTTTTTTTCAAATATCCAATCATTTAAAAGTTGTCGGAGCCTAGATGTTATGGTAATAATGCCACCTTAAAGAAGTGTGTGGCAGGGCAGAGGGCGGGACTGGGTGTGTAGGATAACGACCCAGCCCCGCCCTCCGCCCTGCCACAAAGTGTAATCACTTAAAAGTTTTAATATACAGCTTTCATTTAGTTTTTCCAAACAATGTCTAATTTCAAAGAATGATTTGGGTTTTAGGCCCAGTTTTATGTTCATTTCAGTGCACCAGTAATCGTCAGCAGGCCACATAAGTTGTATTTAATCTGGAATATTCCTTTACCCCCCACTTACTCCGGGAGGACTTTGCTTGTAATAAACATAATGTATATGACATTCAATAAAAGTGGGAACTGAAAGATAAAGTAATATATCTCATGACTTGAGATATGAGTCTGATGAAGGCCCACTGAGAGCTCAACTCTCATAGGTGCAGCTTTTATTAATGACCTCCAGCACGAGCTTCAAACACACACACACACAATCCTAATTGAGTATGATGTGTTAAGGGGGTGTTTGTGTTTTATGTGTGTACTTTTGTATTTACTGTGTGTAATGAGGAAATTATATCTGATAAAGTTTTGGATTTAAAGCCGCACACACTGAAAAAGTTGTGCGTTTCTCTATAACATAGGTTGGCTCTCTTTTATAAGGTCTTTACATTGTGCAGCACTGTTAGCACATCCTGCTGGAGCCGGGTGGCTTTTTCCCCCTCAGAACTTCAAAAGCATCTGGATGTAATTTGTAATTTTCAAGAGTTACTGGGCAGAAAAGTCTGAAAAGTGTGAGCCAAAACCTGATGCAGGATAATATGTTTCTCAAACAGAGAAGCCGTTTGTGTAGAGCTAATGATGGTAAAACTATGATCATAATAGTGACCAAAATGCCATCAGATTGCCATTTGTAAATATTAGACAGGCTTGTGGCCTAAAATCATAGTGGAGATTTAATGCTTTTCCATGCTTTCCTGCAAAATTGCCCAGTATTTAAATTTGTGCCCTCACCATGAATTTTTGTTCCATGCAGTCACGAGATGCCAAAATGTTGCTATGTTTATCACTATGTGAACCTTCATGAGTTTGGGAAGTCTGAGCGACTCCCTTATACAGTGCAAGCACAGAATGGTAACTTGGTGGATTCACTTGGCTAATAAATGTGGTTGTCACTCCCAAACCTTTGCAGTGTGTACGTGGCCTTTGCAAATGTTCACAATTAGGCAGCTGATGTTTATGGGTTCATATTCAGTCCCCAGCCAGTTCTCATTAGTGCACCATCATTGAAACCGAGTCAGTTCCCTGTGGGGTAACAGCTAGCTGCAGTCTGCACTTTCTTCTGCACTCGACCATAGCAACTACCACACAGCACACTACTGTTCCTCAGTGTATTTCTGTCCCTCATCTACAGGTTGCCATACACACAGTACTTTGGAGGTGTGTCATCTCTGAGCAAGGAACAGTTCCTCAAGATCAACGGTTTCCCAAACAAATACTGGGGCTGGGGAGGAGAAGATGATGACATTTTTAACAGGTTTGAGACTTTTCAAAGTAGTGGTTGGCTGATACAGGTTTTTGTAAAAGCGGATGCCAAAATCTAGAGATAAAGGTGGGTTATGGCCGATTGATGGTGATCTATACAGTTTAATGATAGCAAATAAGATGTACACAACATTACTGAATTTAATGAAGACTTACCTAACCATTACTCAATATTTGCTAAAAAATGACTGAAGGATTTGAAAATATGCACTAAAGAGCTAATACATTGTTAGACACTAGGTGGAATGATGAATGGCAACATTCTGGTGTATGCCAAACAGTGTTGGGTAAGTTACTTGAAAAAAGTAATCCAATACAAATGAATTGCTAATCTAAATTTGTAAGTCGATTACTGATTAACTCATCAAAAAGTAATTACATTACTAATTATTGTAATATTTCATTTTTACGCTCCGCAAATTCAAAATAATGTATATATTTTCTCCTGGTTCATTTTCGTATGCAAGTGACACTCGGCACAGCACGTTTCTCCTTTATAAACACTTATTAGGGGACGCACGGCCTTCAGCTGTCTAAAAAAGCAAACCGATTTTTATGATTACCGTAATTTCCGGACTATTGAGCGCACCTGAATATAAGCCGCACCCACTGATTTTTAAATAAAATATTATTTTGAACATAAATAAGCCGCACCTGTCTATAAGCCGCAGGTGCCTACCGGTACATTTAAACAAATGAACTTTACTCAGGCTTTAACGAAACACGGCTTGTAACAAAAATAAATAGGATTTTACGAAACAGGGTGTGGCAGCGGGCGTGGTCAAGCGCCGTCCGGGAGAGAAAGCGGTAAGGACGCTTACACCTGAGCTAAATTATGTCTAACACCGGTGTCTAATTTCAGTAAGCATGGGGAGAGCGGCTTAAAAAGGCAGCAGCCACAGAGCTGAGAGAGTGACACACGTCAGTCTAGTGTTGGCGCATAGAAGAATTGAGAAACTTTATAAAATTGATTGTAAACATTGCTGTGGCCATTAAAAGCCTTACCTGGAACGTCAAGTGCCCTGCTGAAAACTGTCACACTGGTGCCCGTGTGACAGTTTTCCCAAGAAGGACATGTGAAGCAGGGCACTTGAAATTAGACACAGGTGTTAGACATAATTTAGCGCAGGTGTAAGCGCCCTTACAGCTTTTCTCTCCCGGACGGGCACTTGACCACGCCCCCGCTGCCACACACGGCTTGTAATAAAACATTTGCAGTAAATAGTAGCCTACCAAGAAAGTAATTGGTGACTATCTTCCTCGTCCTGTGCACTGAAACCACTGAAGTCATCTCCTTCGGTGTCGGAGTTGAATAGCCTCAGATTTAGTTGTCTTTTTGCACTGAGTCAGTTCCTCACGCTGCTGTTTCCAACGTCTTATCATCGACTCATTAAGACCAAGCTCCCGTGCAGCAGCTCTATTTCCTTTTCCAACAGCCAGATCAATGCGCCTTCAACTTGAAAGCAGCATCATATGCGTTTTCCATGTCTTTGCCATGGTGAGGGTGACAAAATTACTACCGTAATCAGAATGATGGGAAGTTTGAGCCTTCGATTTAATCTAAACAGTAAACAAAAAAAGTTGTTTGACCTTAACCCGTTCGGCAATTTCATTGGTCTAATGAAAGCTTCACGCCGCCAAAAAACTGAGCACGTCACAGAATATATATATTTATTTATTTTTTTTATAAAATTTGAAAGCGGGAAAAATCCATATATTAGCCGCGTCATTGTATAAGCCGCGAGGTTCAAAGCGTGGGAAAAAAGTTGCGGCTTATAGTCCGGAAATTACGGTACATAATTCATGTTTTAAATGTACTCTACTGAAATAAAATTAGTAGCAGCCTAATATTTGAAAATGTGTAACCCAAGTCATGAACCTAATTGAAAGTCAAAAAGAAAGATTATCGAAAATCTGATTACAAGAATTAAAAATGTAATGCATTCCACTACTTTTTATTAAAAAGTATTTAGATTCCAGTAACGAATTACTTGGTAATCAGATTACACCCACAACTGATGAAGGTCCAAATATTGTCCAGTCAATAATCCTGGCCGATATGGTCTATCACGATAAAGATTGGTCACGATGGTCTACTAGTTGTACAATATCAGACTAGCCAATTAGCAAGGTTGACTAGAATGTTTGTATTTTATTTTTTTGTAGTTTTAATATTTTTAGCGCTGACAGTATACTGTGCTATAGCCCTTAGATAGTTTGTATGGTAAAACTTTTGAGTTGCATCTTTAAATTGATCCTCCTTTTTTAAGCACGGTTGCAACAGTAATACAAATGCAGATGGATGTTTTGGGATGTTGGGTTATGAAGCTTGCTGGTTTTTAAGCATCTTGCACCATTTAGGCCAAAGTATACTTTGGTTTTCTGCGTGCCTCTACCATGGTTATTATAGTTTTGAAAATGTCACACTTTTTTATATATATATATATATATATATATATATATATATATTTGTTTCAGCTTTGTGTCTTGGATTGCAATTTAGTTGTAGTTGTGCATAAATAGTTTTTATTTTGTTTGTATTTTATAATAATGTCAATTTTTTATTTTGTTTTAGTGTAGTATTAGTTTTCACAACACCACAAAATATGATCTGTAACCAGAGGTGTGTAGTAATGTGCTACATTTAAATGTACCATAGAAAATGTACTTTCTAAGAGTAGGTTAATAGTGGGTACTTTTTACTCTTACTAAGTAAATTTGAATGAAAAATAATTACTTTTCCTTTGTTACAATGGGTGCCTTTAGTTGGATTACCGGTTTTAATAAAAGCGTAATTTTGGAGAGATTTTTGAACGGGACTTTTACGACAGCGGACCCTTACATTCTGTTCCATTCCATTGAGCTCCGTTCAGCTTAATGGAAACATGTTTGACCGGGATCAGGTGAACCCCAAACCAGCCTATAATTCAGGGCTTCCTTAAGACCAATTTTTCGACTAGTCATTCGGGCAACTCAATTTGACTAAGTATTTTTGCACATCCCTAATCACTAGTACAAAGTGTGGTCTAATCCTGAAGGACGCAGTTTAATGTGTTTTCATTGTAGAGCCGAGCCCTTGTCTGGCATACGTTGCAGTTAACCAAAGAAAACTCTGACCCAGCAAAAGGCGGAAATGCTGAGGTTTCTATTTCAAGGCACGCACATCCTGTTGCTGTGCTGTCAGCATGGCATTGCACAATGATAACCTTGACATGTGATACAGGGCTCATTAGCCTTATAGCTTTGTTCACACTGAAAGAGTAAAGCTACAAACGAATGGCCCAGCACAAGTTTTGGTATTCGAGAACTCGTTATTTGCTGTGGATGGCTTCATGTTTGTAGTAGAGAGATAAAGCAGGACCTCTTATCATTAGCTGGTCAGGAATGTTTGTAAGTGCAGAGGGAAGCTGATAGCTGTTTATTCTAACGTTTTGTCAGCATGTTTTTTTTCCTGCAGAAGAATACCCTTCCCCAGATGTCTTGTTTTTCATGTATTTGTTTGATTCAGGGGAAAGTAGAGGCAGCACAGGAAACTTGCTTGGGCAAACATCACTATTAGTATTGCTCATACTTTGGTTAGGGATTTGAACAAACCCCTTATCTAGAGCCGGATATCAAAGACTTGGGGCTGAGCTCTATTTCTCTCTATTTGTTTAGTTCTATTACAACTACCATAATGGTAGCTTACAGGAAACATCCTTTCACTGCCATTAAGCATGTGATCAGTACACTTTGAACTAGACATGATAATTATGGGTGTTCTCAGTCACTGAAATGAGCCAAATGTTTTCACAGGATTAGTGCCAAAGGAATGTCCATATCAAGGCCTGATGCGCTGATTGGGAGATGTAGAATGATTCGTCACGATCGAGACAAACAAAACGACCCCAATCCTCAGAGGTACATGAACATATCACAGCTCTCTACTTCAAACACTACCTGCTGTTCATAGCTGAAAGTAAATGTTTAAGCTACCTGATAAGCTCAAACTTTATGTTCCATTCTTGGTGCACTGTTCATACATAGAACTGTATGGAAAAAGACAAAACAAAACAGTACATTTATTTTACAGCAAATGTAACACTGTAAGGCCACTTCCACACTTGTACGTTTTTGTTTGAAAATGGATACAGTTAGCTTCAGAATGATGGTGATAGAATGCCTTTTTCCACCAATGAAAACGTTAGCCATAACCGCATACGTTGGAAAACGATGAAAACATTGCTTTTAAACTTAAACAGATGAATGTGAACATGGCCAAAAAGATTCTATTCTTAAAGGGATAGTTCACCCAAAAAATTGAATTCTCTCATCATTTACTCACCCTCATGCCATCCCAGATGTGTATGACTTTCTTCTGCGGAACACCATTTTTTTTTTTAGAAGAATATTTCAGCTCTGTAGGTCCAATGCAAGTGAATGGTGAACAGAACTTTGGAGCTCCATAAAGCACATAAAGGAAACATAAAAGTAATCCATATGACTCCAGTGGTTAAATACATATCTTCAGAAGCGGTATAAGTGTGGGTGAGAAACATATCAATATTTTTACTGTAAATCTCCACTTTCACATTTTTTTCCACATTCAGAAAGTAAAGGTGAATGTGGAGATTTAAAGTTAAAAATAACTTTAATATTGATCTGTTTCTCATCCACACATGTCATATCACTTATGAATATATGGATTTAACCACTGGAGTCTTATGGATTACTTTTATGTTTCCTTTATGTAATGTTTGGAGCTACAAAGTTCTGGTCACCATTCACTTGCACTGTATGGACCTACAGAGCTGAAATATTCTTCTAAAAATCTTCATCTGTGTTGAGCAGAAGAAAGAAAGTCATACACATCTGGGATGGGATGAGGGTCAGAAAATGATGAGAGAAATTTCATTATTGGGTGAACTATACCTTTAGATACATTTACCTGACAAGGAACTCTTCATAAGAATTTTGACTTGTTATAGTTGTTTTTAGAGAATGTACAGTGTATTGATTATAAGTATATTTTGTATTGCAGCATTGGCTGATTGTTTCACTTGTTGGAAAAGTGGAAAAACAAGTGAAGAGATTTTAAAGATAATTTTTTTTTAAGCTTGTTTTAAGCATCAGCCACAACATTAAAACCATCTGCCATCTCGAATTTACTCTGAAAGGTGCCAAAAACAAAAAACATCCAGTGAGCGGCAGTTCTGTGGATGGAAATGTTGTTGATGAGAGAGGTCAACAGAGAATGGCCAGACAGGTTTGAACTGACAAAGTCTACAGTAACTCAGATAACAGCTCTGTACAATTGTGGTGAGAAGAATATAATCTCATCGTGCTATTCTGGGATGTGGTTGGTGCTATTTTGGCAGCACAAGGGGGACCTACACAATATTAGGCAGGTGGTTTTAATGTTGTGGCTGATCGGTGTATACAAGTGAAGAAAAAACAGAACATAAATGATATGTAAACAATTCTTAATATCTCATGCAGTTTTTCCTAGCAGTTGAATTAATTTAATATTTTTTTAAACAGAAAACATTTCCACAACTTTTATTTTACTGATTTAATATAATCGATAATTCATTTAATTAATGGATAATAATGCCTGCTTTGTTATAATGGTTAACATGACTCTATTTATAGAAGTTACTTAGATATAAGAGACTTAAGAGGTTATTTATAAACTCTCACTAACATTTGCTTAATGTTAATTATGTAATTTCCTGTCACAGGTTTGACCGAATAGCTCACACAAGGCACACAATGAGTAAAGACGGGATCAATTCACTGTCATATAAGGTTGTTAACGTGGAAAAAGACCAGCTATTCACCAAAATCACAGTGAATGTGGGAAAACCATGATTATTCCTGCATTTAGACCAACCAAAGAACAGTGAAACATCAAGGCTGGCTGTTGACACCAAATGTGCCTTGACATTTCAAGTCAAATGGACGATTTTCAAAGTGGAGTCTATATTTTTAAAAGACATTTTATTGTAGTAGTTTTTGCCACCTTTGCACATTTGATGGTGAAAATAGATGTCCGAACCCCAGTTAAAACATGAGGGTCTTGGATGCTTCTGCTGAGAAAAGGAGTATGTCTTGAGCAATTTGACTGTAGCAGCATGTAGATTTCTAAAGCAAATCTCCTTTTGGTGGGATGTGTAAAGAATTGTGAGTTGTGTGGTGTATGGAATTATTTGTAGTTCGTGTTTTTAAAAGTCAATATTTGATGGGCCGATTCTGCTAATCTGCATGCTAAACGATTCAAAACAAATTGAGGCATAAACCAATTTAAGGATGAGGATTTTTGATGTGCACCTATAATCAGAAACCAGCAAATATTTCTTTTTGAGATTTTTTTTTTTTATTCATGCTTCTTTTTTTATTGTAAAATACACATCTCATTTTGTCTTATTCATTGCTGTACCAGGTAGTTGTACTTTACAGAGCCTTTAAAAATGACTTGTCTCTTCAACAGGGATGAGATGTATGAATGTAATTTACAAAATGTACCAGTATCCTGTTTGCTGGAGCACCAAAGTTTCAGCCATGCATTATTATATCTTAAGTGACAAGACATTACCCCTGCTGTGTGGAGCTTTAAATGGATGGTTCACATTCAAAAATAAGAATGATGTTATTATTTACTCACCCTCATGTAGTTCCAAACCCCTTATGACTTTCTTTCTTCCATAGAACACAAAAGGATTTTTATTTCCTCGCGCAGTTATGAAGATTGCAGCTTTTAAGCCTACAAACGGATGCAAAAGCACAAAAGTGTCCACACGAATCAAACATTTAATATATAATTCTTCTAAAGCCATGAATGCATTTGTGTGTGGAACAGGCCGAAATGTAAGTGTATCAAGTTGTGTGGGGAAAGAAAACATGTACATTATTCTAAATGAATCTTTTTGTGTTCCACAGGAGGAAATAAGTTGGGTTAAATGATTTGAGGGCGAGTAATTGAAAGAACTATTCCATTACTATCTTTGCTGCATATGTTTGGTTGCAAATCAATCAAATCAAATGCAGCACTTTTCAGGTTAAGCTATCTGGTTTTTTTTGTTCCTTTTGTTGTGTTGTTCCTATATTGCACAGTGAAATTCTCAGATGTATGCAGATTGCATAAGGGCACAAGTATATTCCAGCTCTGTATTGTATTGTAAACAGAAAGCCATTGAGAACTTTGTTGGACTGACCTGTTGAAACTTGCCTTTTTGTTTTCTCTCCCTCTTTTTTTTTTTTTTTTTTTTTGTGCTGGTCTGCTTTTAAATTTTTGTTTTGAACAAAGAAAACAATGTCTGATTATAAAGCCTGTCAGTGGAAACCAAAAATGCCTTTCAACTCTTACAGGGGACGAAATGCAGGCTGAGAAAATGAATGTAATTCAGCTGTTTGCTCAAGTGCATTTCAAGATGGAAACTAGCTGCCCATGTACAGAATGTGTAAGTCACATGGCCAAATGAGCGTTGTTGTTTTTTTTCCTCTGGGCCTTGCAAACTCTCCCATGCCTTATAAAAACTCCTTTGCACCAGGAAAGAAAACTACCTCTCTGCATGGCACAACACTCGCAAACCAAGAGATTAGTGGCATATGCTGTCAAACCAAACACTTAGGCAAATGATCCTTGTTTTTCTTAGGTCAGTTAAAGTGATGTTTAAAATCTTTTTGGACAATGGTCTTTCTTTAAGAACCAGCACATAATTAAGTTTAAAAAATGTTTTGTGTGTTTTTCTTTTCTTTTTTCCCAATATAGCTGCCTTCACAGCAAATGTTTGTTTGACCTGTTCTCTAATTCGTTAACTTCAAAGTAATGCTGTGATCAGGGAACATAATTGAAATGATTACATTGTGTTTGACCTTCTTCTTGACTTCATTGTGTTTTGAAATTAAAGATGGTAACATGACCTGTTTGGTCAAAGGCAATTATCATATTCTATGGCCTTTTCAGCAGAGCCACTGCTCACAAGAGAGCAGATAGGCCATTTTAACTTTCCATGCACACAAACCAGTTAAGCCTTGCCTAACCTCCTGCTAATTAATTATTGTAGACAGACAGACAGATGGATAGATTGATAGATAGATGATTTGATTGATTGGCTATGTAATTCTCATACTCACAAACTTCTATCTACCTACCTGTCTTTGGATCTATCTACCAGAAGGTTTATCTGACTATCTATGTGACAGTCTGTTTGATTATCTATCTAGCTGTTCATGTTTGAATATCCATCAAACTTTTGATCCATTAAATTTTGAACGACCTCAACATGTCGTCTTTGTGTAAAATAAGGTCTGTGGTAAACTTTTCTTGATGATAAGTGGATGTTTTGTTCTACAACATAAATTACACATGGTCATACCTGAACTTTTGAAGCCGCTGTGAGTTTTTTTTTTTTAAGTGTGGAATTTATATTGTAGAACAAAATGTCCATTTATCATCAAGAAAAGTTTAGCACAGACCTTATTTTACTCACAAGTTGAAAAAGTCCATTATCAAAACCCATTGGAAAATCAAGAGGGAACCCATGGTGAATTATGTTCAGGGTTTTTGGATGAAGGATGCCAAATAATGATTAAAATATATATATATATATATATATATATATTATTTTTTTATTTTTTTCAAAAGAAAATTTTTGTCCATTTTATAAAACCTATAAGTAACTCAAGACTGAATATATCCTGAAAATCTCCTTGCAAGGGACCTACGTTCAAAAATATAGGCAAACATGTTTGCAAAATTAAAAAAAATGGGCTTTTATGTTGTCATTACCAATAGCAAAACAATATTCTTATATTATTATACAATAACATTTACTTTGCATTAAGTTGATTGTGTATCTTTTTTAAACACTAATAGAGTAACGTTAGATGTTTAAACCCAAAAGAGAAATCAGTTCAATTTCATTTCCATACAACTACACAACAGATATTGTTCCGAAGCAGCTTTACAGAGAATATTACCTTACGGTCTCCTTTGAACAAGCTACAAGTGACAAACCTCCTAAACAAATATATATACACAAAGTACACAGTGTCCATTGCATGGAAGGAGAGAAAATAAGGGGAAAAAAGGTCAAATTCTGTAAATATTAAAAATGTTAATTAATTTGTTTATTACTTTTTATTTACATTTTTTTCATCCTGAAATTTTCTTCGCCTATGGCCTCCTGGGGGTTCAGCCCCCAGTTTGAAAAATACTCTCTCAGGAAAGTATTTCTATAAATCTAAAATGATCTTTTGTCATACTGTATAATCCACAACCACGCCAAACTCCTTGGCATTTCATTTTCTAAAAAAGACCAACATCAATTGTGACAGTTGATGTAAATTATAGCCTAGATAAATACATTGCTCATTAACATTTAAACCGGATACGTTCAGCTCAAACATAGGTGGTGTGTGTGTGTGTGTGTGTGTGGATGACGTAATTGCTTACAACAAAGAAACATTTTTAAAAGGCAGGTTGTTTGATCATATGCCACTTCTAGATAAGGTAATGAGGTAAAACGTAAACAGGTATTTCACATATACTGATGTATGTCCCTGGTTTTTCCATTAGAGGCCATGAGTTAGATCCTTAGCTTGCATGCTTCAACAATTTGCATGTACATTTTTGGTGTATTATTATAATGAACTGCTTAATAGCTACTTGTTGGAAACTCCCATATTGAAATGAGGAATATTTCATACAGACAACAGAGTTACAGTCAGGTTCCGAAGTAAAAATCCCATTCATTTTTCCAAAGAAGAAAAAGGTATGCAAAAATGTTCCTAATCCCTGAAATATCTTAATTAAATAAGTGTTGTGAGATATCTCACCGGTCTCTGTGACAGCTTGAGACTCCGTAAACTGCGAAGAAAAATGTGTCCGCGGGCGGCAGATAATGACACTTTCTGGCTGTCAATCATTTAGCAGTATTACAGTTGCAGCCAATTATTGAGTCATAATGCATTTTTATGTCATGTTGTTCATAACGGATGACAGCGCTGTTTTGCAGCTGTTGTTTTTAACACCCGTTTCTGCTCTCAGTAAAGTTAATTTTGGTATATTTGAAATTCTGAGTTTTTGAAAGAGGGGGCGTGGCTATCCAACAGACCAGTCTTGTGGAAGTAAAACAGCTGACATCGCTTACAGCACCATAACAACAACAACTTATAAACATTTAAAGGCATACCTACTGTGAGCTACTATGTTGTAAATCCATGGTATATGCTTCTGTTGAAGCCATCAGTCAACATTCTTTCTACTTCATTGTTTAAAAGTTGCATTCATAGCGGAATACCTGGTGAACAACTACATTACCCATGGTACAGTAGTGAATAATTCACCAATCAGAAAACTGCGTCCATGCAAGCCCTCAAAAAGAGCCCACTTTCATGACGCACTCTTGAGTGATAGAAAAATATAGGCCTATTGTTTCTGTACTTATAATCAGCATCCTAAAATCAATAGTTTTATAACTGATGATTTCATACAAAGGTGTACACTACAGTCTTCAAAGACAAAGGATAACTGGCTCTAACAAGGACAGAAAGAGATGTGGAAGACCAGATGTACAACTAAACAAGAGGATAAGTACATCAGAGCATCTAGTTTGAGAAAAAGATGCCTCACATGTCCTCAGCTGACAGCTTCATTGAATTCTACCCGCTCAACACCAGTTTCATGAACAACAGTAAAGAGAAGACTCAGGGTATGCGAGCAATTGCAAAGAAAAAGCCTTGAAACAGAAAAACAAAAAAGGTTAAAGTGTGCAAAGAAACACAGACATTGGACAACACATCTTTGGAAAAGAGTGTTATGGATCTTAACCCCATTGAGCTTTTGTGGGATCAGTATCAATACTAAAGTCCACTTTTACAATAATTCTCCTCCTGCCCAGTAGGTGGTGATATACACAAAGAATGCAAATCACTAGAAACAAAAGAAGAATAAAGTGAATGTGGAGATTGATAGTAATAAAGGACTTAAATATTGATCTGTTTCTCACCCACACCTATCATATCACTTCTGAATATATGGATTAAACCACTAATTAATTATTTTTTGCTGCCTTTATATGAGTTTTGGTGCTTAAAAATTCTGGTCACCATTTACTTACATTGTATGGACCTAATTGATATATTTAGATTTAGAGCTGAAATATTCATCTAAAGCTCTTCGTTTGTGTTCAGCAGAGGGTGAGGGTAACTAAGTGGTGAGATAATTTAAATTTTTGGGATAAACTATCCCTTTAAGTGAATTTAAATCCTATTTTAGAATGAACATAAATGACCTCAATAGAGGTAAATATTTTCACCTACATGCAAGTAAAAAAAAAAAAAATTTTTTTTAAATCATCTTCAAATATGCATACTTCTTAACAATATAGTATGCCAAAATCAGTATCCCTCTTTTACAGTAAAAGTGAAAAATACCTAAGTGTTCATTGACTGCTCTCATAATTCCTAACAAGAGCTAAAAAAACATCACATTCACACACTGTATTAAAAATAAATAAAACCTTAACCGGAGAAAAGTGAGTTGGATGGCTTTTTCCAACTGTAAGTGATATGTAATGTGTGTGTGTGTGTGTATATATATATATATATATATATATATATATATAAGGCACTTGTTCCTTGTGCTTAAATGGTGCTTGTTTTACAAAACCAGACTAGATTATTTTTGCAGTTGTTGATATTACATTTTATATTCTGGTAAGGAGACAATACCAATGCTCCTGGATATGTTTGTCCAGAATCTATTCTTACTATTTGCATGCATACCTAAACAATTAACTTTTTACCGGCTGAGAAGTGCGACCTTCATCAGATGCAGTACATGATTTTGGAAAGAGCTTGTCACTTTATTGTTTTATTATATCATTTTATCATATTGGTCTGTATTATATATATATATATATATATATATATATATATATATATATATATATATATATATATATATATATATATATATATTTAACTTCTTTAATAAATGAAATATTATAATGTTATCTTGGATAGAATTGGGTTTGTGGACTTGGTTAAAAGGAATTGTTTTTAAGTAACAGGGAGAAAAATGCAGCTATTGTCCACCAAAAACAAAACAAAAAACAAGACTAAACAGATTGCCATACACACTTTCTGAATGGTAAAATGTATGTTTTCTTAGATTAAATGTTGATAATTAACAAAGTTAGGGTTCATTTTCAAGAAATGCAAAGCCTAAAAGTCACCGCAATTGTGGAATCACTCCTTTAATGGTAGAAGAGCAATACTGGTAGAAAAAGGAGCTTCAGAAGATGCTGTCAGGCAGAGTCTGTTATTGAGGGTCGAGTCCTCACTACACGACTCAATGTTCTGGAAAGGGGGAGACTGCAGCTGCTGACACAGGACGTCTGGCACCCGCTAGGAGAACCGGGACGGTGAGAGCCACGTCTATACTGTCACAAGGAAAGCATGCAAATTTTACAGAGGAACATCCTACAGACTTGGGTGGAAGTCACATTGAACTATGAGCTGCCCAAGCAAAGGTGGGCCCATGGCGAGTTTGAATGTGGTGCCCGAGTTTTGAGTATTTTTGTAATTCTTTTTATTCTCAATAAAGATTAGATTCTCATTACTGATACAATGATTTTTATTGAAATGAAAATAAACTCACTTAGCACTTTAATAGAAACACTCTGGTCCTAATAAAGTGCTCCACCTGGTCTTCTGCTGTAGTAGCCCATCCGACTCAAGGTTCGACATGTGCAATCTGAGATGATATTCTTCTCACTACAACTGTACAGAGTGGTTATCTAAGAAGCCTTTGTCATCTCTAACCAGTTTGGTCATTCTCTGTTGACCTCTTTTATCAACAAGGCATTTTTGTCCACAGAACTGCCACTCACTGGATATTTTTTGATTTTGGCACCATTCTAAGTACATTCTAGAGACTGTTGTGTGTGAAAATCCCAGGAGATCAGAAGTTACAGAAATACTCAAACCACGTCAGGCACGGTCATGCCATGGTCCAAATCACTGAGATCAAACTTTTTCCCCATTCTGATGGTTGATGTGAACATTAACTGAAGCTCCTGACCCGCATCTGATGATTTTATGCACTGCACAGATGCCACACAATTGGCTGAATAGATAATCACATGAATAAGTAGGTGTACAGGTGTTTCTAATAAAGTGCTCAATGAGTGCATATATATACACTGTAAAACATTTGTAATAATGGACTTTTTTATATATATATATAAGTGCCATTTTTATTAGTTTTCTTCATGCAATATATAATTTATTTTTATTTTGGGGTGAAATATGACCTGTCCTTGAGATTTCCACAAGTTGTTGGCCTATTGAACATACTGGTTATGCTGGTTACTGTTGCTAATTTGTTTGTTGGACAATTTGTTGGGTGACCAGCTAAAAAAAGTTCTGAAAGTATACCTTATACTAGCCAATATGCAATTATATGGTTTTAACTGTTCATTTAAGATAGTCACCAGCTGAACCAGCTTTACTAGTGTACTGCAAGAGCATTGCTAACTGACTGATGTTTACCAACCCAGGACAGAAGAGCCCATCCTCAATTGTATGATATTCTGGAGTCCCTCCTTCAAAGTTAAGATATCAGATTTGTTTTGCCTGGTTTATCATTTACCAGGACAAAATTGCAAGCTGCACGATTTGAGGAATGATTCATGTCCATAGCACGCACTGAAGTTTAATACCTATAGATGAGGGGTTTCCCAAATCTCCAATGATGGTTATATTAGAATACAAATATAGAGTTTGTGATCATGTTCCTCCTGTGTTGGCAGAGCTCTGAATGCTGAGGCCAAACACACTGTGATCCAAACAATGTTGTAAGAGTTAATAAGAAGCAGATACACATCCAATTTTCTGAGGGGCATCTGTTTGTGTTTTAGGGTTGCTTTACAGATGAATGTGGAAGACTTTGGCAAGCAGGGAGGTGAGGATGAGGGGGAAGATGAACTACAGAGCTTTGTGGAGAAGGATGAGTTTGAGGAAAGTATATGGCCACAACAGAGGCTGGATAGATGCAGTTCGACGCAGGCTAACGTCCAGGCCAACAACAAATGCATGACGAAAGCTCTGCACAGCAGAGGGAGTGTGGTGAGCAGGTAACAGCCTTCCTCATGCAGCAGTATTGAGTCACGCACACACTATATAGCACCACTTAATGTGGGAAATAACATTCCCTCATACTTTTTCACAACTTTTAGTCTTTGAATCAATCTCTCTGCAGAATTCTGACTAGTGCCAAATAAAAAACAAGGGAATGGGCCAATATTCAGAGCATGACTGCATCGAATCCAAAAGCATTTTTGTTACGGAGGCCATTAAAACCATCGTGTCCACTCAGACAAGAGCTGTCAGTGTCTAGCTTGTGTTTGTTATTAAAGATTTAGTCAAGATTTCTCTGCTTGCGCAAGTGTGTTTTGCTAATTCTCCATCCTCGCCAGGGATTATTTTCTTTGGCACAATGCGTGCAGTCCATGATTCAGAGCTGCTCATGGGCTCAGGCCCCTGGAGGAGCATAAAATGCAAATTCGTGGAGTACGCAAATGCAGAAAACAGTGGCAAACGACCGTAGAATGAGCAAAAGTGTTCGAAGTCTCTCACCCATGTGGAGCACAGCTACACAGACTCTTTCCATGAAATAATATGTGACACTGAGTGAGCCAAGATGGGAGTAGAGATTAGTTTCTAAAGGAGATAGTTCTTCTTAAAATGGAAATTCTGTCATCATCTACTCACCCTTCGAAATCTGTAGGATTTTTCAGAAAATCCAGGCTGCTCTTGCTTGCAATATTTGGTAGTCTATGGAAAAGGAAAAATCATACAGGTTTCAGTCAACATGAGAGTTGGTAGATTTTTGGAAACTCTCTTTGACTTACGAGACCTACACATTTAACTAATCTCTGTTGCAGCTCACAATAACGCTGCTAAATATTTCAGATGACATGCTTTGTAGACACTGTAAATGATTATGACTAGGGCGAGACTTAGGCACCGGGTTCTAGAATCTCTGACATACCTTTTTCCTCAACTTCATCATAGGGTAATATTTAACCTATGTGCCTTTCCATTCTGGAGTTTGTGTTGAAAAACAAAGCCTGAGGGCAATTGTATCTCTCTTGAAAACCTGCCATTCATTCATGGAGAAGAATGCAGAAGTGCTTGTTCAGACAGGCTGGGGGAAGTTCATGTTTGCTTGTTCAATTTGAAAATGAATTTAAATAGTTGTTCTCTGGAAAGTAAAGTGCCCGTGTTCTCTGGAAAGTGCCTGTATAACAGCTTAGCTCCTAGTACAGTATATCATTTGTTAAGTAGCCATGGAATAATTGGGATAACATAGTCAATGCTTTGCAGTGACAGAAATGAACCAGTGCAGGGCCAAAAACACGCATCTGGAGACAAAAATGCTTCTGTTGAAAACACCTCTATATAAGGCCACGTCCACTCTTATCATTTTTCATTTGAAAACACATTATATTTACAATACTAGAATTGCGTTCTAGTCCCTCCACTAAAAAGTGGTTGTTTTGAAAACGCTCTCAGGCCACATCCACACTAATCCATTTTCTTTTGAGAATCCCCTTCTCAAGGGTTTCCTAACATCAGCGATTTCCAAACTATGCTGTAATGGTGTGTTTTTGGAACACTACATTTTTGGTGGATGAGAAGCCTAAATGTAGCAAAATATGTTTCCAAACAAAACGTAGTAGTGTAGACATGGCCTCAGTAAGGGGAACTTTGGAAAAAGATGAAGTTAGTAAAGTTAGAACAAAGTTTTCTTTTCCCGCCGTTTACGCCTTGCATCCGCACTAGAACGCCATTTTCCTGTGCTTAAAAATAAAAAAATGCTCTCAAGCCATATCCACACTAATCCGTTTTCTCTTGACAGCACCCTTTTATGGGCTTCCTAACATCAACATTTTCCAAAGTATGCTGTAATGGAGTGTTTTTGAAAGGCTCATTTCCCACTACTCTGTTTCTTTTTTGAGAACTCCCCCTTTTAAGGGTTTCCTAACGCGTCAAGTATGCTGTAATGGAGTGTTTTCGAAACGCTTCTTTTTTGGTGGAGGAAAATGCTATTCCAGTGAGATATAGTAATATCCAGATTATTCATCATACTGTGAAAAACAGATTAAGTATTTCACAATAACTGGATATAAAGTGATGCTGATTAGTCATTGCTTTTCCCACTCCAAATATCTATTTCCTGCAACTACCATTAAAAGAACTTCAACAACAAAACGGCTTAAGAAAATACAGAAATGTCGCCCCCTCCTGGACGCAGAGGACAAAGTCATACAGCAACCATAAAATTGTTGTTCAGTTATCTAGTTAAACATTTACTCCATTTTTAAATCACTGGACAAAACAATCAGTTTGCATCAGCCATTTCCCTATGTGCTATCTATATATAGTGCAAAATGTGAGTGCTAGACTTGTATGTAACCATTAAGTAACAACGGTTTGATCAAGAAGTTTATTCTATTTTTACCCAAACAAAAATATATTGTTCTTATTAAAAGCAAAGACATTTCCTGTTGACTTTTTAAAGAGATATAGTGACTTCTCTTCCATGGTGATCAGTCCGACAACCCAATGCAAGACTCTTGTTAAGTGGGTTTGCCCATTGCAGTTTGATGAGTGTACTTCAGTCATGTCCGGTTGTAATCTGGGAAAGTGGTATTTGAGGTGTCCACTAGAGGGAGCCTTCTGACACCTTTTTGAAGAGTGTACATGTTCTCACAGGTCTCTAGTAGATTGGCCACTATCAATGTCTGCTAAACAGTCTTTGCCTTTACCATAACTCTGCCATTCATCCCAACAACCAACTCGAAGGGAAAAATCTTCTCCAGGTCCTTCACTATTTCACTTTGAGGAGCCAGAAGCCTGGAAGGGAGGAAAAGCATTATCCGTTTCAGCTTTGAAACAAAATAATAGGTTTGCTGAGCTACTGTAAAATTCAACTTATGGTCCATGAGCTCCAAACACCCCCATCCCATTGGCTCTGCCACTGTCTATACACACCAGCTCAGGCTCCATATCTTTGTTTGCAATTGTGAACTGACCATACACCAGATCTCCCACCTGCAGGAAAAAAAACACAGTTCAACATTCAATGTTATGTGCTATATTTAACGATTGCTCCATAATTAGTAATAGAATCATAATAATCCACAAACAATGTGCTCAAAGAAATCATTTAATGTATGGGACCAACTTAACCCTTTAAGCTTGGATGGGCTTGTTAGAAACTTTTTTGTCAATACTATAGTCTTGACCAAGACAAAATAGGTATTGTTAGAAAGCTTAGAATCTCTAATTTACAATGCATGTAGGCATGCAGGCATGCTGACCAAAACTGAACAAATGCTTTGAAATTGGAACTGTACATTTTATTGCAATCAGTAAAACATTAAACTCATCAAATATACATGTCTTATGTTATTGAAAAACTCTCAAAGAGTAGAATACAACCAGCCAATCCATTTTACTCACAGAAAAAATTATAGCAAGTAATAGCCAAGTAAATGTATTTGACAATAATTTTTTTTGTGAACAGATAGTGCTTATATGCTGCGTTTTCGCTTAACTTCAAGAAAAATAGACAGAACATGAAATATCACATGAAGCACAATGTGCACAGCATCTGGCTTTCTGGCTGCAAACACGTTCTGGATCAGTTGATGGCACTGGAAATTATAGCATCATGGAATGCTAAACCAATCAGATTGGGTTCAGAGCGGTGAAAAAAAATCATCCATATTTGGTCAGAGAGGCATGTAACTAATCTCAATATGTTGAAACTAATTTCAATATAACTAATATAACATTAACCCTGTCCCTGACAACCATGTCACTCATGTCTGTTTGCTATATTAGCCAGCTATAGTTTGTCAGTGTACGTTCTTTGCTGCCTGAGTAATTTGATAGGTTGGTAAAGAACATCTGTCTTTCAATGCGTTATTTAGGTTAATTTATCATGGGTCGCAAAGTCTTCATTAGGCAACTATTCTTTATTTAAGGCTATTGTATTAGTTAGGCTATTGTATTGATATTGGAAGTTCCATTTATAATGTTTCCACCTTTTAACCAGTATAAAATTTTACAGTAAAATCGGTAACACCATACACTGTAGCAACCTTAGTCAACACAGGTACAGTTTTGCCCATAACGCTGATTTTGCATGCCATGTAAATACCTTCTCGGTGTTCTTACCGGCTCATCCAACTTGCGCATGCATTGATCACATGCCTCTTCACGGGTTGATGTCAAAAGTAGAGAATACACAATTATTTAAAATGTCATGTAAACGTAGATTTCTTGCCTTGTCAAATTGTTTAAATAAGCTGATTTTAGAGAGTAATAAGCATATTGGTGTGCATGTAAACGGATTCAACGATAACTCAAACAGCACAGAATGGAACTCATTCTGTGAAATCTCACAACTAAAATCATGTCTGCATGCTATGCAAACCTTTAATCATTGTGTTTGCATGTGTAATTTGTTCATGTGTACAATTATTCTGTTTTATTTCTTCAGAGACTTTTGGATACTTGGATACATTTATGTAATACTATTTTTGATTGCTTTGTCATATTAACACAAACTTAAGGTGACATTATTGGCAAGGTTGATAGTCTCAGAATTTATCATAATCTATATCAATGAAGTTTTCTTTACAAAGATATTAAACACTTGACCCTTGATTTTTGTCGAGAATTGTGGGTATGCCACTGTAATATTTAGATAGTTAGATTTCTTTGTAGCCAGCAGTTGAAGACATTCTTTAATTTCTTTATCCGTTACAAAATAATTCTCTAAAATTCTATCCACAGGTGATTTACTTATTAAGATGCCCAAATATCTAACAGTAACTTTGACCTCAATACCTTCATCAAGACTGTGAACAGGTATAATTTCACTTTTATTTGTATTGACTGTGAGACCAGAGGCATTAGAAAACGAATTCATAGCATTCAAAATTACAGGGACCAGACAGATGTCATCTGCCAGTTGACTAATTAGAAACGTGTGTTCTGCTACTAAGATACCCTGAATATCTACACAACAAGTAATAAAAATATTGATAAACTCAGTGACCAACAAAAACAAAAAAGGGCAAAAAGGACACCCTTGTCTGATGCCCCTGCTAATCATAATCTGGGGAGAAACACCATTCACCAAAGATACATTGCTGTTAATATTTTTGTCAAAAGTCTGAACTATTTTAACAAAGGAAGAGCCAAAACCAAACCTACGCAAAGATTCAAACACAAACTCATGCTAAACCGTGTCAAAGGCCTTATAAAATCTAAAAAGAAAATAATTGCATTATCGTTGATTAATTCCTTATAATCTAAAATATCTAAAACAAGTTGAATATTATTTGCTTTATGCCTACCTTTCATAAAGCCAGATTGGGAAGTAGAGACAAGTTCATTGAAGCATGGTTTCAATCTATTTGCATAAAGGGAAGCTAACAATTTATAATCTGAATTAAGCAAAGTAGTTGAGCTGCAATTATCTAAATACAAGGAATCTTTGTTAGGTTTTGGAATTAAAGTGATCAAACCCTGCTTCATGGACTCAGTCAATTCACCTTTCTGTACACAGTCTTTAAACATTTCCAAAACAAACGTTTTAATGTCTTTCCAAAAGGTCCTATAGAATTCAAAAGGCAGTCCATCTGGACCTGGGCTTTTATTGAGGGGAGCTTTCTGAATAATCACATCCAACTCTTCCAAAGTCAAATCCATCTCACAAGATGACCGATATTCTTTCCAAAATAAAAGTTAAAATAAAATGTAATTTTTTTTTTCAGAGTTAATAAATTGAAACAATAAATGAAATGTCGCAGTGCAAATTAATCTAATCAAATAATTAATAAAATGCTAGCTAAAAAGAAAAGAAAAAGTCTTCAGTAACACATTGATTTGGAAGAAAACACTTTAAAAGATTAAATATTTTTCTTTGAGGCGTTAAAAATATAAAATATTTTTAAAATATAAAAAATATTCACCACTCAAATCAAAATCAAGCCATTTAAACTGTAATCCTGACATATTAAAATGTAAATTACGAAAGTGGCGGCGGTGAACAGTTCCAGACCGGAAGTGCGTCACAGGGACTGTAGTTGTTTTCCAGCAATGGCGGAGCACACAGAGGCTGAAGACATTAGCCTGGACGCTAACAGGTGCGGATTTTGTATTATTTTTCTCATTTCAGCAAAAATAACTGAGAAATTATAACTAGTCTTACCCTTTCCTTAACAATGGACTCAGCAGCGTTTAGCAGTTTAGTGGTTTAAGTCTTTTTAAGCCTCGACTGGCTGGTTGTCTCGTGGACAATAAAGGCACCATAACAACATAAGGCTTTAATCAATGATCTGTATCTGTTGTTTATTTATTTATTGACTTTTTCCAGCAGTCCAGTTAATAGAAAGTAGTTTAAGATTGACCAATCCATGATTTCGCTTCAGAAAGATTTGATGGGAGGTGTGTGGTTAATTAGAATGAAACGAACTGTGTTTGTTTGTCTCTTAAAGGGATAGTTCACCTCAAAATAAAAATTCTCTCATCATTTCCTCACTCTAATGGCATCCCAGATATGTATGACTATATTTATTCTGCAGAACACAAACAAAATGTTTTTAAAATAATATTTTGGCTCTGGATGTCCTTTCAATGCAAGTGAATGGTGACCAAACTTTGAAGCTCCAGAAAGCACAGAAAGGTAGCATAAAAGTAATCCATAGGACTCCAGTGATTTAATCCATGTCTTCAGAAGTTATCTAATTGGTTTTGAATGAGAAAAGTTCAAAATGTAACTCCTTTTTCACTGCATATATTGCCATTGCAGTCTCTTGGCATGATCATGAGTTCAAGCTCGATTACACTTCCTAGTGCTTGACGCATGTGCAGAGCACTAGATGGCGCTATAAAGTGTAACCGATCTTGAAATCATGATTGCCAAGGAGACTGCTGATGTGAGTCATGTCTGTTTTCACCCAAAACTAATTAATCACTTCAGAAGACATCGATTAAACCACTGGATTTGTATGGATTGCTTTTATGTTGCTTTTTCAAGCTTCTAAGGTCTGATCACCATTCACTTGCACTCTATGGACCTACAGAGCTGAGATATTCTTCTAAAAATATTTGTTTGTGTTAAGCGGAAGAAAGAAAATCATATATGTCTTGGATGACACTAGGGTGAGTAAATGATGAGAGAATTTTCATTTTTGGGTGAAATATCCTTATAATGTGCCTGTATGCTACTTCTATGGTGTACTGAAGTTTTTCCACATTCAAAGTCCTTTTTTTTCC
Source organism: Xyrauchen texanus (assembly GCF_025860055.1). Taxonomy (NCBI): domain Eukaryota; kingdom Metazoa; phylum Chordata; class Actinopteri; order Cypriniformes; family Catostomidae; genus Xyrauchen; species Xyrauchen texanus. The sequence goes on along the minus strand of NC_068294.1, from coordinate 9,720,513 downwards.
ATCAGCATGGCACAGCAGCCAGCACTGCGGTTCCCTGCCACTGCCCCTCCTTCTGCCAACCCCTCCATCCGCAGGCAACCTTTACTGAGCACCCCTGTGCCTCCCTTTGCCATGATGAGGGGTCCTCCACCCCCTGCACGACCACCCTTTGGACGAATCCCCTTTGACCCCAGTGTGCCCCCACCCATGGGGGCACCACCTTTACAGGTACGGATATCCACATGTAGTTTTAGATGCAAGGATTTTCGGATGCAGGTTGTAACAAACACTTAATATTTACATGTAAAGTTCCTCAATTTTAATTTAAGGGAAAACATGTTTTCCGGTTCCTGTCAGAACAGTGTCATGGTGTTTTCATCTAAAATCATTGACACTTATGGCTTCTTTCTGATTTTCCCTTGAAGAGACCGCCGTTCATGCCTCCGCCAGGTGGATCCATGCCGCCTCCTCCCGGCATGATTTTCCCACCGGGGATTCCACCTACAGCTTCTCCTGCTCCCCCATCCCTCCCCTCTACAGAAGAGATCTGGGTGGAGAACAAGAGTCCAGAAGGAAAGGTATGGATCTTCTTTCTTTATTGGCTGAAAGTTTATTAAATGCCATAATTAATGCATTGGATTTTCTTGTAAGAATGATGCATCTTGAGGCATTAATGTATTTTACACCCATAATTATGGCCAAGGTTCCGTGTTTGGTGTAGTTAGATGATGCCTTATTACTGTTTTTGCTTGTGCAGTACATGCTATTTGCTCTGAGGACCGATTCAAGGCTTCATCTTTCAATTTTATTCTTCATCCAGGTGTATTACTACAACGCACGTACACGGGAGTCGGCCTGGACAAAGCCGGAAGGGGTTAAGGTGATCCAGCAGGCCGAGTTGGGTCCAATGATGCTGAGCCAGGTGGCGGCGGCCGCAGCAGCAGGTGGGGGTTCCAACGGACCCGGTCCGACTGCCAGCATCCAGCCTGCAGCCTGCAGCACTTCAGCCTCACACACCGTCCACACCCCCTCCACAGCTATGAGCTCCACCCACAGTCCCAGCATTACAGCAGTCTCACCTCTCCTACCAACACCTGTATCAGGTATGTCATACCAGTAAACATCTAAACAAGAGCTATAATGAGATTTATTTTTGGTCATTTATCTGTTGTGTGAGCTAATTTAGAATAATGGGTGTATCTTGTGATGTACTCATTAAAGGCCTTTTTGCTGTGAAAAATTCTGAAAATGTGTAATATTTGCACCACTAGCATCATCGATCGTAATTGCAAAAATTATGTCCGTTTTCAAACAAGTTTCCTAAGCACTCCCACATCCCTTATTGGTCAGACAAACAGATAGCCCCACCCCAAACTCAAGACGTTTGTTGAGCCAATGTTGCTGTGACAGGCAACAAACAGAGCAATGTTTTGCACCACAATATTCCGAATCCCAGAAATTTTTGCAAATTTTGAAATCCCGAGAGGGACGTATGGTCACCCTATTATAGCTGTTTCTGCATATTAACTAGGTGAATTACACACATCACCTTTAAATCAAAACAATATCTATGTGTAGATTTATTGACACAGGGGTTTTTATTAATCCTACACCGACCAATCATTTATAAGATATTGAGTAATGTGTCCAGAACCAGACGTGGATCTATTGATTTAATTGGTCTGCATTGGTTTTGGGGTAAAACTCATTAGATGGATTTTGTCAGGAATATGTGACACTTTGCCATAATGATTTTCTGCACCTGTTCTGCAAATTTGCAATTCACTATATCAGTTGACACAAGTGCAGGATGATTTGTTTGTTTGTTTATTTGGTTGTCAAATGTAAATCTGACATCATTTCATGCCTGATTCTGTGACCAGCTGCACCTGAAGTCACGGATATGCAGTCTGCTGTAACCACATCCCCCAGTGCCATGCCAACCCCATTGCCAATTGTCAATCCCCCAACGGTTTCGATCGCCATGACGACAGGGCCACCACCTATGCCAGTGGCAATGTCCCATAGTATGCCACAGTCAGCTGCGCCAATGCCAGGATTCCCTCCTGTCATGGTGCCATCCTTCAGAGTGCCCCTGCCCGGCATGCCCATTCCACTGCCCGGTAAGTTGAACCTTTTATTTAGAATTCTGCTGCTCTACTAGTAGTCTTTGAATGCAACTGTCTCCTCTGTTCCTTGGTCTGGTTATAAATCCTTGTCTTTCTGTATTTTTCTTACTATCCAGAGCATGTCTGATAGGAACCTATTCAATTCTAAGGCTGCCCATGTTTATCTCTCTGGAAGTATATGAAATAGCTGGTGATTCTTGAATGCAGGCTTTTCTGTGTAAAAATTAAATGATGAATCAACTACTGCATAAATTGTAGAAGTGACGTTTTGTGTTCTATAGATGGCAGTAATCCGCCATTTCCATGTGCTCATGTTGCCAAGCAACATAGGCAGATGTTATTGTCTATATTCAACAACAAAAAAACTGAGCCGTTCTTAGATCAGTTAGAAATCAGGTATTAGAAATTGTATCATTTTCTTTCGAATTGTTCTATTCCCCTTACACCTGAACGCAGTAGTTGACGTGTATGTATGTGTGTCTTTTCCAACACTCTGTGCTTGCTTATACGCTCTTTCAGGTGTAGCAATGATGCAGATAGTCAGCTGTCCCTATGTTAAGACTATCACCCCTACCAAAAACGGTAATTCTCTCCCCGTTATGGCATGTTAGTAACTGTTGTGCATCTTAATGTTTTTTTGAATTTAGTTCTTTAAAATTAGAGGCCCCTTTATTTCTACTAAACAAATGAGACTTTAAAAAGACTCTCTTAACAACATCATGTCACTTTGTCACTTTTTTTCCCTTCACATTGGCCTAATAATTTAATATGAAGTTAGGGTGATCTGTTTTAATAAACAGATTTTTGATGTCATGTTTTTTTTTTTCATAAACCTACAACAACTACAGTGGAGTTGTAGGCAGTAACCTAGATAACAAACTGGTGTAAAAGTTCAGATAACATATGTTGTTGTGATTTGTCGTATCTATGTACCTCCCTTGTGTCTCCTTTTTTCTTAAATTTTATTTTCATGTGATATTGTGGTCATTGCATGCATTGGTGTAGTACAACTGTCATATTTAATTCATGTTTTGGCCTTTTTTGATTTTGTATTAAAATTAAATGTCTGTAAAAGTCACAGAGCACATGCATCCATTGCACATAGTATTGGAAGTTTATGCTTAACACAGACAATAACAACTAGGAATGGGCACGAGTACTCAAGTAATCATGAAAATGCTTGACGTGACTTTTCACTGAATTCGAAATTCAGTGACAACTACCTGACAGCAATACACTACGTATCAAAGAGGGACCTTATTTGAAATTTTGAGATTGATTGCGTTGTCATTTTCAGCATTACCTTGTTTGTCAAGAGAGACGTCTCATTGCAACCAAACTGATAAACGATGCTGCAATGCCAACGTTTGTTCTACACATTTACAATAATCAAAAGAAAATTTAATCCACCGAAATCAGAGCTGAAGATTTCCACACGAGTTGTAAGCCCAACATAAAGTGGCATTCTATTGCAGTTTTCCCAGCATGAAGTTTAAAATTCCATGTTAAATGGGAGGAAGCATGAATCATCACAGCAACAAACTCCAAAAGAGCACAACCTGACTTTCTGTCCGGGGCAGAGATGGCGCTCTACACTCTGGAGAAGCACGCACACACAAGGCGAAATCTTTCTTTCCAACATCTAGATGGAGCGCAGCTGAATGTAAGAGAACGCAAGGTTCTTCAAAAAACTAATTTCAATTTAACTCTGCGTTTTAAAAGCATAATGATAGTGGCATCACGAAAACCACGGTTTTGCAGATACATGGTTCAGAAACAGTGATGCACACTTACTAAGCTTATTACGGTAACCTGAAGAACAGACGCATTTTCTGAGCATTGTTTCATTGAATTGATCAAGTCTTCACCTGATGACAAAACATTTTGCATTATATTTTGATTATGCCATCTTTTGTACTTATTTTAACACTACATTATAGTAGTCTTTTACAGTACACTATACACAATACATGAGTACACAACGAGCACTCGAGTAATTACTTTGAGTACTCCAGTAGACAAAATTACCAAAATGCCCATCCCTAATAACAATCAAGCTTTATTTTTTCTATTATTAACAACACTGGCATTACTTATTTTCAACGTTATTTACCTCTTTTTGTCATATTGTGTTGCCAAAAACTGACTCGCCCTCATGTTGTCCAAACCTTTATGACTTTTCTTCTGTTGAACACGAGTGAATGGTGACTGAAGCTGTCAGTCTCTAACATTTGCCTATTATGTTTTTATGTGTTATAAGCAGTGTTAATCTCATTAACAAGTCACTGACAAAAATGTTCGTTGACAACGATTTTTTGCTTTTGTCAACATACGAGACGAAAAAGATGCATCATGATTTTATTAAAGCATACTCTTGATGAAAATATGACGAGAAAAAAATACTGCAAGATATAAACAAAGAAGAAACATCTGTATATAAAATAATTTATTCGATATTTATCTAGTCCGATAATCCAGTGTGTTTGGGATTCCGCTGCTTGAGATGAAAGCAAGGGCATAGATTGAACAAGCTTGGAGTACCATCTGTTTTCTCCAGGGTGTAGTAAGCGAAACTCCAGCTGTATAGGCAAAGCACAGCTCAAGCAGACAGAGAACAAACCACACTTACCAAGAGATGAGAACACATACTTGTGTACAAACACAGCTTGATGGAGCACAAATCCAAACACAGGGATCACAAGACGTGTTTTTCTAAGTTTCAAACTTAATTTATCTTGACACCGTGACCTAAAAACGGTACGTTTATGACGCGACACAACCGAGACACTCTAAAAGCATCCGTCTGATGCTGGTGTACATCATCACATCCTTAAACAAGCCCTTATAATAAATCTCTGACTGATTGCTGTGAACTGTAGGCCAATGATAGGCTTATTTTCGATAATATGGATATAATATATTGCATTCTAAAGCCAATTTTTTGTATTGTATTTTTGAATGCTTCACCAAAATAATGTAATGCATTTTAATTATCTGTATTAGGGAATAAAAACCATTCAAGGAATGAAAAGGAACTACATTTTTAGCAGAACGTAACCGAAAATCAGAACAAAGTGATTTTCAATTGTTCTGGAGTGAAATGTTATTTTTAAATACTGGTAACCGGTTATAACTGGTTAATTTTGTCCCGATATTTTTTTCATGAAACTAGTTTCCCAGTTACATTTTTGTAACTACACCACTTCATGTTTCCTGAAAAAATAAAGTGCTTTAAACGTGAAGGAAACTGCTGCATCACACATTTCTTTGCATAATTGTCCGTTGTGGATGTTGTATGCTGTGAATGAAGAACTCTTTAACAACTATGTACAGTATAATTACTACATAAACATGCACAGCTAATCCAGATACAATGAAAACGTAAAAAGAGTTAAAAAGTAAATTGCTCAGTTGTTTTCAAGTTTTCACTGAATTATTGTTAGATATGATGCATTAATACAGATTAGATGCTACCAAGATGCAGATCTGTAATTAAAATGATACTTAACTGTTAATTAACTGTATGGTGTTATTATTTCTATGATGATAAATCCACCATACAGGAAAAATATTAATTGCTCATTTTAACTTATTTTATTGAGGCAAGTACAGTTTTTACTCAGAACGAACCGAAATGATCAACATTTTGGTTTTAGTCCCTTATCTGTATTGTAATTTTTTATAATATATATTTTATAATTATTTAAAATTATTTTATTATTATATATTGAATAATTGTTATTTGAGGGTCTTTCTCAGAAAATATGTGTGCGATTAATTGTGATTAATTAATCGGCATACCATGTAATTCATTTGATTTAAAAAAAAAAACACTACACAAAATGCAATAAGCTAAACTGACTAAACGCGGAAAATTAATTACAGTCTCTAAAGCATTAATTAACAGAATACAGTACGCTAACTTCTAAAGAGTAGCTAATACTTGAGTACATTCATTATTTGCTATTATTTCAAGATAATAGCATTTTGTTTTTAGTATTTTTTTTTTTTTCAGATTTTTTATGTAGTACAACGTTTATTAATTTTAATTTATCAAGTTTCAATTTGACTCGTGTTTTTGTCATTTTGCACATTAACTAAAAGACACTATTTTCATTGACAAATTATATGCCGTAAAATGAGTAAAACTAAAATGAATGACAATTACATGATGACCAATTTTAAAAGACATTTTCTTCAAAAGACAAACTATGATTAAAACCAAAAACTGTGAAAATGAACACTCTTTTTGCGGTAGAAATGTGTCATTTTTCGAGCATTAAAGTCTATGGTCATAATATGCTTTCATAGTATGAAGAGCAGCATGAACATTCTTCAAAATGTTTCCTGGAAAAAAAAAGTCACATGGGTTTGAAACAACATGTAAACGTGCGTTAACGATGACAGAATTTTCATTTTTGGGTGAACTATACATTTAATATTGCAATAACTTTCCTATCATTCTGATTGTGACAGAAAAGAGAAAAATTACATGTCTTGAACAGACTCTGATTTTGTCTGTGTTATATTAAGGTATGCTCCCTGGCATGGCACCATCCTTCGTACCCATGATGCCCCCTCAGATGATGGCATCTGGACCATCAGGACTACCAGGAACTCTGAGCACATCTGACTGGACTGAGTTCAGAACACTTGAAGGAAAGTCCTACTACTACAATAAACACACACAGGAGACAACCTGGGAGAAACCAGAGGAGCTTAAAGAGACAGGTTAGAGACTGGGACAAGGACATACACCGATCAGCCACAACATTAAAACCACCTGTCTAATATTGTTGGTGCCCATCTGGCAGAAACAATCATGCCACGGTCCAAATCACTGAGATCAAATTTTCTTTCCCCATTCTGATGGTAAATGTAACTGAAGCTCCTGACCCTTATCTGCATGATCTTATGCACTGCACTGCTACCACATGATTGGCTGATTAGTTAATTGCATAGATTGTAGTTTGTGTCAGACAGACTGGTTTGAGTATTTCTGTAACTGCTGATCTTCTGGGATTTTCACACACAACAGTCTCTAGAATTTACTCAGAATGGTGCCAAAAACAAAAAACATCCAGTGAGGGGCAGTTCTGTGGATGGAAACACCTTGTTGATGAGAGAGGCCAGTAGAGAATGGCCAGACTGGATTGAACTGATGAAGTCTACGGTAACTCGGATAACCCCTTTGTACAATTGTGGAGGAAGAATATAATGTCAGTATGCTATTCTGAGATGCAGGTTGGTGCTGTTTTGGCAGCACGAGGGGGACCTACACAATATTTGGCAGGTAGTTTTAATGTTGTGGCTGATTGGTGTACAATGAATTCATTGAAAATATTGAAATTGAGCTGTACACTTTAAGAGCCAATCTGTGATTGATTTCGCAGTCGTAACATGATGGTGTATTATGGTTGATGGTTCCTTAATGTAACTGTCACACGTGCGTTACTTTTTTGTGAGAAAAGTGACTCATTGCTGGATCTCCATAACAGAAAAAGAGAGAGAGAAGGTGAAGGAATTAATTGTGGACATGAATGACGGTGAAATCATGGACATGGAAGACGGAAGCCCGATAATTGACCCTCCAAAAGAGCACAAAGAGGTTTGAAACACACCTTATCTTCTGAATCATGATAGGTGTAAATGAGAGGTTCTGAAATCATCTGTGTGTTGCTCTTAGGAGCTGAAAGAGGAAGAGATGACAGAGGAGCAGAAGGCAGCTAAAAAGGCCAAGCCCATAGCGACCACACCCATCCCTGGCACACCGTGGTAGGCGTCCTCTCATGCCCATTTATTTCAAACACTGCAAAAGTAAAAACACACAAGATCAATTACATCTCAAATGTGCAATAATTAAGTAATATATAAACCTTTCCCATACTTAATGGATGTAATCATGTTTAGAGATGCCACTGTCCAGCAGAGAGAGAGACACGTGTGCTTCGAATCTCAGCTCTGTAGGTTTATACAATGCAAGTGAATGGTGACCAAAATTTGAAGCTCCAAAAAGCACATAAAGGCAGCATAAAAGTAATCCATATGACTCCAGTGGTTTAATCCATGTCTTCTGAAGCGATCCAGTTGGTTTTGTGTGAAAACAGACCAAAATATAACCCCCTTTCACTATAAATCTTAACTTCTGCTGTCTCCTTGGCGATTGTGATTTCAAGCTCAGTTACACATTCTAGTGCTCTGCACATGCGTCAAGCACTAGGAAGTAATTATTAGAAACTTCCTTCGTTAATAAAATCATTTAGAATTAAACATGCAAGTGCAGATTGCCGATTGCTTGTTTTGATATTACAAATGTGTGTGTGTATGATAGGTGTTTGGTGTGGACGGGTGATGAGCGGGTCTTCTATTATAATCCCACCACACGTCTGTCCATGTGGGAACGGCCGGAGGAGCTGGTGGGACGGGCTGATGTAGATAAAGCGATTCAGGAACCTCCGCACAAAAGAGGCATGGACAACAGCCACAGACCAGGTAAAGGTCATCTTCATAGAAACGCAGGATTTAGTGTCACATACCTTACACATCTTTGTATCGAATATTAATATTTGCCTTTTTTAGAAATGTAGCTCACATAGAAATTACAGATGATACTTTTTAACTCTGCATTCAAGTCTAGAGCAGGGGTGTCAAAATCTAAATTTTTGTTTGTGGGCCAGATTGGACTAAACATCATCTTTATTTGTTAAATCTTGGGTTACCTATGGAAAGTGAATGCATGATACATGCTCTTCATGAGCTAATAACAGGTGAAACATGGACATTTCAATGATCAGAAGACTTTAGATTAGATATACATTGATAATTGGCCATTTTAGAATATTAATATAACATTAATAAGCCATTAACTCAAAGTTGGGCCTAAAATAATAGAAAGAAATGTGTTTGACACCTCTGGTATGCATAGAATGTACATTGATACTCTCTTTACTACAGTATTTCTAAATGATCTTGTTCTAAATATGTCTCTGTTCTACACCACTGCAGTCTAAAGTGGGAAAACTCAGTCTTATCTGTTTGTCAGCTGTGAGCATGAACCTGTTCTTAATAGATGTCTAAATCTTGTGTTGCATGTGTTTCCTGGGAAACAGTGCTGGCTAAAGAGGAGCAGGAACCTTCAGTGGCTGATGAGATACCTGAAGATGAACCCAACAAGACCAAGAGAAGAAAGTGAGGATTTTATTTTTTTCTGCTTCATTTCATTCTCTATTTCTATCATGTGAGATGCCAGATGGCATTAAAGTGTGTAATGCCAAGGTGCAGCATGCCAAGTTTCCAGCATTAACTGACAAAGACAAAAACAAAAAGCAGCCAATCAAAACACATTTGAAATGTATTATATATTAGAGCTGCCGAAATTAACACGTTATCGAATGTGATTAATTTAAAATGTTTAACATGCAAATTGTTCTTAATTGCAATTAAAGCATTTGCTTATTTTCACATTACAATCTGCCATTTTTTTTTCCTGTGTATAAATTGTAAACACGGATTGGAATTAGGCATGTGACATAACATTTTCACATCAAGATGATTGCTGAAGCTTATATCATGGTATACCCTATTATCACGGTACTGAATTACATTACAAAAATGGGTTGAAAGACAAACAAACTTTATTGTTGTTCTCCTAATATGAAGTTTAATTACTTTTTCCAATACCAAACTGGCCTTTTAAATTAACAGATAACACAGAACTTTGAAAAGAACCCTGAACATTTAAAAAATGAATGGAACAACTATTTGGCTATAAAAATAATGTGCATATTTATTTATTCTGGATAGCAAACAAGTTGCTAATGTATAGCTAGGCGCTAGCTATAAATGTACTAATCACAAGTTCACTCACACTGCGTTCCAACTTGAACCTAATATTGAAATCATAATTGTGCCACAGTGCCATTATTAATTACAGGACAAAAATGTGACCCAAGATGAACCATTTAAAGGCAATGCTACCAAATACTAACAAACTGTATGTAAACTTCTGACCCACTGGGAATTTGATGAAAGAAATAAAAGCTGAAATAATCATGAGCTCTACTATTATTCTGACATTTTACATTCTCAAAATAAATCTTCGTTCCTAACTGACTTAAGACAGGGAATGTTTTCTACGTTTAAATGTCAGGAATTGTGAAAACTGAGTTTAAATGTATTTGGCTAAGGTGTATGAAAACTTGAACTGTGGGTGTGTGTGTGTGTATATGTATGTATATATATATATATTTGAGAGTACAATATTTTCCAAATTGCATGAAAAGGTTTGGATACCTGAATAAATTGTTCAAATTTATCATTACAGTGTGCAATTACGGAAGCGTTTTTGAGAGATGCATGGTTTTGTTTTAAAACCTTGTTTTCAAACAAAAACAAGGTTTTAAATTATGCTCAGCATTCAGTTGTGCTCTGCTGGCACTGAAGTTACATGACCTCATACCTCTGGCTGATTTGTTGGTTGTTTGTTTTGAATTGTGTGTATTAGGATAGAGGAGATAAAGGAGTCAGTCGACTCTGAGGAGGCGGCAATGGAGGCAGAGCTGAAGGCAGCGAGAGAGAGAGCCGTGGTTCCTCAAGAGGCTCGCATGAATCAGTTTAAAGACATGCTGCTTGAGCGAGGGGTAAATCATATCACATATGCACACATCAATCCATGACTATGATTATGCTGCTTCCATCAGTGCTCGGTGCTGTCTTACACCGCTTAAAACAAACGATGGATTTAACCTTTCAGACAAGAAAATGAAGTCTTACCAGTTTAGGGGTGAGTAAATAATGACAGAATTTTCATTTTGGGGTGAACTATCCCTTCAAAGTACAGATTCCATTGAAACATTTTGCCAATTATTTCAGCCTTGGGTAATATCTATGTTTTGTTTCATATAATCTTTTAAGATTTAAATGGTAACACTTTACCATGATGTCCCATTCGTTAACATTAGTCAATGCATGAAGTATCTTGAACGAACAATGCACAATATATTTTTAACAGCATTTATTAATCCACTTTGTTAATGGTAGTTAATAAAAATACAATTGTTCATAGTTAGTTCATAACTAATATAAACGTACAATTTTTTATTTTAAAAATCTATTAGTTTATGTTGAAATTAACATTGACACTGTATAAATATTTATACTGTAAAAGTACATCATTGTGATATTTGTGATAGCTCACCTTTCTTGGATCTATTTGCATACTGAATTATGATTTTGAATTATGAAGAATTAATTTATTCCATTTATAGCTGCCTTTGCACATTGACTATTTGTTTGATTCTTTTGTGCAGCTGACTGAAAACAAGATTACAACGACAAAGCAGCTCTGCAGCATTTTGTTTACACAAATACAAACATAAGCCTAAATCCTAAACTTATCTAAAAATTTTAACACGATTCGTTTGCTGCCTTGCATTCACTGATATTTCCTTCAGTTGATGCAAATCTAATTTATTCTGCTATATTTTCCCAATCAACACAAATGGAACTATTAGTGAAGCTAAATCTTTAATAACCAAATGGCCGACATCTGCCAGATTTGGCTGGTTGTGATTCCTGCAGGGTGGTTTATTTATGTATTTTCTTGTCTGAAAGGTTAAATCCATCGTTTGTTTTAAGCCTCAGTCCATATTAAATTACTCACCTGACATTTTCAGGTGATCAGAGGCACACTGATCAGTAGAGTCGCCCTCTCTTGGCAACAGATTTGATGTTTTTGCAATGAAATATGGATAGACGCATATGTTGCTTATGTGATTGAGATCCCTTCAAGTTTGTAGTAGAGAAGTATTTGCCCTTTGCAAATACAGTCAAAGGGTCTCATCATCAAGGCAAGACCCCCTCCCCCCATCGCTCCAAAAACAGCCTTCGCTCCAAAAGATGAGCTGACGTTCACCCCCCCAATTACACCTCTCTCGTTGTGCCAATTAGCGTGGTAGGAAAAGAAAGGTTTGGATGCAGAGAGAAGGAAGCTGAGGACCACCTGTCGGGTGTGTGTCATTCATTAGGGGTGGTGGGATGGAGGATGAAAAGCGCTGGGCTCACACACCCTGGCTCCAGCGCTGCAGGAGGATGACTGAACCTACTGAACGCTGTTCTCGTTATAATGGTGCTAATTAAGAGGTAGGGGGGTTGAAATGGCATGAATCATTCCTCATCTCTCTCTCTCTCTCTCTCTCTCTCTCTCTCTCTCGTCTTTTACCAGGTCTCCGCATTCTCTACCTGGGAGAAGGAGCTTCATAAGATTGTATTTGATCCTCGTTATCTGCTGCTCAATCCCAAAGAGAGGAAACAGGTACACACACTTTTATTGAGCCGCTGTGTTTCTTTTAATGTCCTTTGAGTGACAGCAGACTTGTTTCAAATCCTGTTAAGCTGCCTTACTGTATACTTCTGCTATAGGTAGCTAAATGCTTAAAAAACTATTATCAGCGCCATGAAAACAGTTCTTTTTTTAACAGTTGTTGTTCTTTTTAACTTGACATGCCATCTTCAACACTGCACTCCTGCATGAGAAGCTGAAAGTGTCCATCTAGTGCAGGGATGTGTAACTTTGAAAAAAAGTTGTAGAGGGCCAACATTTTTTCTCATTTCTACCAAGGGGTTGGATTACAAATCCACACTCTAACAATGTTCACCCCTTTACTCAATTTCCTCTTTATTGTGGGTAATCATCAAATTGCATTGGCTACATTTGCACCCGACAAACACACAAATTAACTAGATCGTATTTTCAGCCTTTTCAACCTCACCTAATAAAACGGCTTATATAGGTATTAGTTAAAATCTAAATATTGTCACAAAAGTCCAAATATTATCATCAATAACAATACTGGATATAAGAACATAACGTTTCAGTGCAGTAATACAAATCATTTCCGCACCACAACACACACGCACGGACCAAACATTCTCGCACATTTCTTTAAATTTTCTCCCTATGACAATTATTTTATTTGTTTTTCGCAAGCATGAGCGAAACAGCAATTATTTGTCTTTGGTGATTCTCGCGCTGTCACAGATTTCATAAAATGCTTTGATGCCGATGTATTTTACCCTTTACATCTGTGAAGAGAGCAGCTCTTGTGTACGTGTCTCTCGCTGACAAGCTGAGGTCAAATTTTGCTCAATTTATTATAAATGATGAGCAAGTGTACTGTAAGACGTTGCATGCTAGAATCCTACAGTGATCAGCAGGTCTGCTAACAAGAGACCTCTTCTGGTCAATAGTTGTAATAACATCATAAACTGAATGAAATCTTTACATAATCCCTTTCTCAAAGAACTAAAATCAATCCTCAGTCTTGTCCGACGGGCCGCATTCAACGATACATGGGGCCGTATACGGCCCGTGTGCCGCCGGTTGCAAATCCTGATCTAGTGTATGATTACATTAAAAAGATGTTGATAAAAGCGCGAAAGGTCCCCAAGTCACACTTAAATATTTTTGAACATCATTGCTGTAGATATCAAAATATAAAGCTATGTTGCATTTATTTTAATGAAAGACAGTACAAGCAAACTTATTAAGCAAAATATTTTTCTATATAATTTTTTTAGGTTTTAAAATATAAACTATAGACATCATGCATCCACTAAACATCACCTGATAACTGGGTGGTTAGAAGTAATTGCAAAAATGGCCCCAAAACGTTAGATCTGATAAAAGTTTTAGTATCATTTGTTTAAAGATGGCACTGGCTTTGGTATTTTGTTTACTAATGTAATGACATTCATATGTGTGTTAACATGATTTTCGTGTGATAAAATTACTTGCCTTTCTGTGTAAAGTAAAATTATGTAATGTCAATAAACCCTAAAATGACTGTAAAAATTATGATTTTAAACAACTTTTTTAACATTTAACAATGAATGTGCTTTTATACAATTATAAGCTTCACATTTCTGCCTTTTAAACCCTCCAAAAATTTGCCCCATTTACTTCTATTGCAAGTGCCCCTCTGTGACACAGATTTTCGCTTTTTATAAAAAAAATAGGAGGGACAAGTTGAAAGGAATTTTTGTGGTAATCAACATTATGCCACAAATGCTGTCGATTGAGCTTAACTTATATTGACCCCTTTAAGATGATCTAACAACGAGCAATACTTCTGCCGCATTTATTAATAATTTCAACATATACTAATACAATTGTAAAATCAAAAGTTGTGTTTGTTAACATTAGTTAATGCACTTTGAACTAACAATGAACAATTGTTTTTTACTAGCATTAAAAATGATTAATAAATGCTGTAAAACATATATTGTTTATTGTTACGATATCTAATCCATTAACTAATGTTAACAAACCTTATTTTAAAGTGTTACAGATGGCTTAAAGGAATAATGATAATACTCTCATCATCTCTCACTTTCATGGCAATGTCTCGTGTTCTCACACGCCCGCTGTCCCCTCTGCAGGTGTTCGATCAGTATGTGAAGACTCGCGCTGAAGAGGAAAGGAAAGAGAAAAAGAATAAAATCATGCAGGTCAAAGATGACTTCAGGAAAATGATGGAGGAAGCCAGGCTGGGTGTCAGGTGAATGCCTAGACCTGATGAATTCATTTAGCTTAAAGGGATAGTTCACCCAGAAATGAAAATTCTTCTGTGGAACACAAACATTTTATTTAGCCAAACAGACTGATATTTAAGTGGAAAATCTTTCCCTCCACCACAGCTTTCAAATCAAAATTGCACTTATGCATATTCAAACTATATTATATTCTATCCTACAGTCTTCTTTATAAAGTGTTTCATTTTCTATTTTAATTCTTAACCTGGTAAGGTTATCTGACATTATCACCTTATTTCCCCTCACAGAACAACATTCAGTGAGTTCGCTGCAAAACACGCTAGGGATTCACGCTTCAAGGCCGTTGAGAAGATGAAAGACAGAGAAGCCATTTTTATCGAATTCATGACGGCCTTCAGAAAGAAGGAGAAGGAGAACTCAAAGAACAGAGGAGAAAAGGTAAGTAACCATGTTTGGAAGCAAACCAGAACATCTAAACCCAAGTTTAAGTACAACAGCTGCATTATCTTAAAGACATCTATTTTCCCACTGTAAAGCATTAGTGGAGATTTCCGTCTTATTAATAGCCTTTTAAGGAGATTTTTGATATTAAACTGACATCTAGGCTGATCAAAAAAAGACACCTGATGCACTCAGACATCATTACACATGAAATATCTCTTGGCCACTTTTCCAATATGCCACAGACACATATTTAATGCATTGCTCTGCCTATTTACACAGAATAATACACAAACAGACCTAGACACAGAGAGGGAGAGAGAGCTGTCTGTGTGTAAGTTGTTCATGAGATGTAATCTGTCCTGTCATTTGGTCCACACACTCAGTGTCTCGCTGGCTAGGGTTAAGTGCAGAGAGTCTGGGCTGATTGCCTTTGGCAGCTAAAGGTCAGCCATCAAACATTAATGCCAGCGAAATGTCACCTGTGTGGGGGGCCATAGGTTAGGAGGGAGTGTTCACCAGGTGGGGTTCACTGGAGGATGCCCATCTAATTTCATGATTATCAAACTGTATTAACTACGATCAGGTGTCGTTTGAGTAGGTTTTGCTGTGGCCTCTAGCAACACCAACCGATTAACCACCGTTTTTTTACTTAATTTAGAGTAAAGTTAGAGCCCCGAATTGCTAAAACAGTGTGAAACAGACCCAACAATATATAGGCGGTGGGCCGGACCTCGAAATTATGAATTTAATACTTACCTCACAGCTGTGTAAGTCTTTTTTTGCTGAGGTCATGTAATAAAATCGTATAAGTACTACAGACATTGTTTCCAACTTTGTTGTTTGCACATTTGACGCAAAATGTCCTTACAAACTCTTTTTTAAACCGGCAAATAAGCAGGAGTACTAATCATAACGTTAGAAAACCTCCCGTTTCCTTGACAACCAATGTAAATAATGAACACGGATGACCAGGAAGCTGCGTTCTTGAAATTACAATTTTGCTATAAATCATTAAAAATGTAAATTTAGTTCTGTAGTTCAGTAATACTGAGGTAAAAATGAGGTGTTTTATCCATTTAGCCTCAAATGTAAAAAGCCCTGTAACCCCCCCTTTCCCAGACAAGTTGGGCAAAGATTGTTCAATGTACAAATTTATGGGTGAACCTGCAAACCACAGAGAGTACAGTAGCTGAAAAAGCCGTATTGGCATTTAACTTAAATTTGGCAAGTGATGCATTCATGACATCCCCAAAATAAAAAGGTTGCTGCTCAGAAGTCATTCTGAATATACACATAACCAACATATATTTAGAAAGCCAACCCTTGAGAGTTTACATTTCAAGACTCAAAATTAACCAGACTGTTATTAATATTGAGATATATAAGCTCAAACATAGAAACAAAAACAACAAATATTAAGAATATATTTATAAAATGTATAAAAATATTATGTGAATTTAGGATCGCAACTTATAACCACAACTAAAACATGGGGATTTTTTAAAGACAATCATCCCGCACGTCCTATTCAATATTCTATAATAAAATCAACTAATCGGATATTCGAAAATCGTGACTCATTCCTAATTAATATAGTATTTCAGTGCAAGTGGATGACATGACAAGTAGCAAAAGGCAGTGCAATATGTGTGTAAGTGGGGTCAAATGTTCATAGCAAATTTAAAAATAAAAAAATAAACCAATGTAGCAGCATCATAGTGTAAACTACCAGTGTATTTGTGCAAGAGTCAATCAGCTGCCCTTAGGTTATTGGAGGGTGGGGGTGGAAGGAAGAGGCTCTCTACGATTCCCCTATAGAAAGTTAAGAGGATGAATTTGTTGGAGATGAGCCTTCCTCAACTGTGGGAGGAAGTGCAGAGGTTTTTGGACTTTCTTGGCCAGGTTCTGTTGGTGGTATCGATAGATCAAGATGGGTCATCTGTGATGTGGATACTAAGCAACTCCGTGATCTTGACCTGCTCCATTCATGGTGCTGTTGATGTGATGATTGTCAACGATCACCTCTGTAGTCATTTGGGTGTGGAGAGATATGATGTTGTCCTGTCCGTGTCTGTGTGTTATATTCAGATAAATAAACACAGAAAGCACACATTAATTTTAAATCACATTTTTCATCTTGACATTTGTATTAAGATGCTAACCATCTTAAACTAGCTTGACAAGACTACTGCAGTTCTGACCACAAATAATTTTGTTAAATAGCTCAAAAACAGCCATCTTTAAATAAAATATTTTTCCACCATATGTGCATAAGCTACCATGCACAGAATTGGGTCATTGTATAAACTGTGACAATCAACCATAAATGGCTTATATAACTCCATGACTACCACTATAAAGTTGATTTGAAATCATTTCTTTGTTTTGCTTTGCACTCTTTTTAGCTGATAATTAGTCTAGCTTACTTGTAGCCTAGGTAGCTTGCTATAAACCAATCCAACCTTGACATACTTGTCAAATTATTTCCTACGGTCTTCCCATTTAAATATTTACCCGTAATTATCCCGTATTTGAATAATCTTTGCGTAGTTCATTGTGTATGTACCAAATGATTTGGATTAGCCTAAGCAACATACCGTTAGACCTAGCTTTACTGCTCCACTACCAACATTCTTTCGTGGCTACTGTTCTCATCAACGACAACGCATATATTCACGATGAAGTATAGCTTGCAGTCTTAAATACAACTTATATGAAAAGCATTAAGATATAGGGGTGTATAATCATTGTAAAACAAATCTTACCTTGACGTTGTCTTGCCGAGACACACCGGTCTCTCCAGGTTGGGTTGTAGACTCATTTGGCTTCAGACTGACGCGAGTCACGCGACGCCGGTTCAACGAATAACGTGATTGGCCAAATCAATTCAACGAGGTAACAACACAAGCGTTGATTGGATCTCACTCCGGCCAACGTTTGTGATCAGCTAGCGAAATTAAATCTATTTTTATACTTTAATGTGCAACAATTGGCGTTGGAAACAATCAGTAATCTTTTTGTGAATTATTCATACAGACAAATAAAAAAAATGAGCCAGACAGCTGCTGGGTAACTATCAAATCAAAAACTAAACGAGATAGACGGACTCGGCCCACCGCCTAATAGTATTGTATAATACACTTCCTGGCCAAAGAAAAGGCGCCGTTTGGATTTAAATGAACCGATACTTAAGAGCCTATGATTGAATAATTTTTGCAGTGATTAATATGTTTCAGCTGGCAACAATTTCCCTAACAGATGCAGTGTGTAGCTTCTCATTTCTGAATTTTTAGATTGCTGAAATCACTGGAACTGGGTTAAGAACTGTCCAACCCATTATTAAAACCTGGAAGGATAGTGGTGAACTGTCAGCTTCATGAAAGTAAGAGCATTTCCATGTGAAAGAGTGGTTCAGGGAGCATGAGGAATCATTTTCACACATGAATTGGCCACCACAGAGTCCTGGCCACCACAGGATCCTGACCTTAACCCCACTGAACGTTTTTGGGATGTGCTGGAGAAGACTTTACGGAGTGGTTCAACTTTTCCGTCATCAATACAACATCCTGGGGAAAATTAACAACTCTGGATGGAAGTAAATGTTGTGATGTTGCATAAGGTTGTTGAAACAATGGCACGACTAATGCTGCTGTAATCAAAGCTAAAGGATGTCCAATGAGTATGCAACTTTTTTATTTGGTCAGGCAGTGTATTATAAAATGTTATTTATAGTATGTAATAGGACTTTCCAATCCATCTTGATCTTCATTTGAACAATCTCGATTCCTAAATCCCAAGATCATCCTTTTACTATATGCAACTCTCTACAATCATCACTCGCATATGAGACCAAACGTCGTGCTAATTTACTAAAAATGTGAGAGATGGAATGGGACAGAATTTCCTTCATATGAAAGCAAAATGGACATTATATAACTAGGGATGTCACAATACCATTTTATATTTTTTTTATGAGCACTGATACTTCCTTTTGGGTTCTTGCCGATACCGATACCTGTTTTTTGTTTTATTTTTTCTGAATTACATATTTTTTTATCAAAATATATTCTAAATAAATTACAGAATTTAAACTTCAATCAAATGAAAATGGAACAATTAATTTTCATCATTATATTGTATTATTTTTATCTAATGAAGAGCTTTTATACTTAAGCAATAAGACATGCCAGGCCATGCAATATTGTGATTATAGTCAAGGCTGCAGGGTGTTTCGTGTCATATTCACAATATGGCACTCCTTATTGCTTTTATAAAACGGTCACCACAAAATAAATACGTTTATTAAAATGTAATTTTTTTGTTAGTAAAATCATAAAATGCCATCCTTCCACCAGAAATTTTTGTCCCTGGCAGTAAACAATAAACAGAACATTGCTAGGTAACAAGAATACCTGTCAACTATGAGTGATGCGGAGTGATATAGAAGTTTCGTGATGAGGTCAGAGCTGTTCTTTATACTGAAAGCACAGGTGTTGACCCATCAGCATCTAGAACCGGAAATATCCCTTTTACAAAGAACCTCAAATCACAATCCAAAATAGGAGTTATTTCTGTCAAATAAAGTGCTGCATAATAGAGCATCACAGATGTGTGATATTGCTTAAATATAATACAATTTCTATTGATTTATTTTTAGTAGTAGTATTAAAGTAGTATTACATAACTGTACAGCTGTGATGTATTTCTGTAATGCTTTTATTTTCATTTAAATTGAGCTTTTATTTTGGAGTGAAGCCCTTTTTGTTTCTCTGTGTTTTTGAGAGTAGCTTCTCAAATTGATTGTTAAAATGCAAAAGGCTGCTTTTTCATAAAAATAAATATGTATTCTGTATGTGCCTCACACTACAAAGTGAATTAGCACTCCGCTTGCCGTCATCTGCTACAAACCACGTTTGTAGCAGATGTTTTCCATGTATGAGCCAAGGAGCTCTAAAAGTTATGAGCAGCCGGTGTCGGCACAACCACAAATTTAGCTTGAAGCTTGCAGCACATGCAAACTAGTTATTTATCTCATTAAATCGCAGCCTTTGCTGTGTAATAATCACACTAGGGCATAATATGATTTTAATTAGTGCATTAAATGTTTATGGAATGACATTCATACGTCATCGTTTATTGGAGCATTTTTACAAGAACAAGTAGATGAGCACGATTTCGTAGCCAATTCCAATACCAGTAGCGGTATTGTGACATCCCTAATTACTGAAATGCACCCATATGAATAGGAATCGAATCGAGAGCTGTATGAATACCCAGCCCTTATAATGTAATAAGTTGTCATTTAGCAGACACTTGCATCCAGAGTGACTCTGAGTACTCAGTACAATACTTAAAGGGGCAAAGGCAAAGTGGTAGTGGCTACCCTCCTAGATCTTTCACTACAAGGCTCCACCACCCCATAAGTTGATGTTACTCTGTTTTCCTTTCAGGTGAAGCAGGACTTTTTTGAGCTGCTGTCAGATTATCATGTGGATGGTCAGCAGCGCTGGAGCAAAGTCAAGGAGAAGATGGAGACTGACCCTCGCTACAAAGCCGTAGAAACCTCTGCAGCCAGAGAGGAACTCTTCAAGAGCTATGTGGAGCGTCTTGCCAAGGTTGAAGAAGATGCTACTCTTCTTTGTTATACACCATGGTTTTAAAACCAGTCATGCAATATTTTATAGACAAAACCCTAATGGAGTGTAAAACATTGGCATGGAAATATGTAAGAAATGCATCAAAATTGAGGGCTTTTGAAGATCAGAGCAAATGAAAAGAAAGTGATAGTTTTTGCATGTCCATGTCTATGGACTTCATTTACAGTATAAGCATGTTTTGTTCTGAAATATTCACCTTAACGTGGTGTACCCAAGTAGAATATGTTCTTGGATGTTAACATATCAATCAATCAGATTTTAAGAGTTAGGGTTAGAGAACATTAATCTAATCAAGCTGTAATTTGTCACTGGTTTAGGGTTAGGTTATGGAAAGGGTTTAATCTATGATGGCTTGATAGGAATGTTCCAAGATAAACAAAGGATGTTGACCTAAGAACATTTTCTACCGGGCCTGACTTTTGACCTTGTTAACCCTCCAGAACCCAAACTCTGAGAAAGAGAAGGAGCTGGAGAAACAGGCCCGGATAGAGGCTAGTCTGAGGGAGAGAGAGCGGACGGTGCAGAAATTTCGCTCTGAACAGACCAAAGAGATCGACCGTGAGAGAGAACAGCACAAGAGAGAGGAGGCCATCCAGCATTTTAAAGCGCTCCTATCTGATATGGTACATGACGCAGAAATGTTACCCATATATACCCCAATATAATTCATGGAGGATTTTAATATTGAAGAATTAATTGTGTTCTTAATGTGACAGGTAAAGTTGCCTGATGCCGCGTGGTCAGACACACGCCGGACACTGAGGAAAGACCACCGCTGGGAGTCATCCTCACTCCTGGAGAGAGAAGAGAAAGAGAGGCTCTTCAATGAGCACATCGAGGCTCTCGCCAAGAAGAAAAAGGAGCATTTTCGACAACTTTTGGACGAGACGACCTCGGTACACAGTGCCCTTTTGCGATTACGTGATTCACATATCTGAATATATCTGTTGTCAGTCTGTCGTTTTCTGTCTACTTAATAAACTCACATTCCTTCCTCTACATCAGATCACTTTGATGTCATCGTGGAAGGAAGTGAAGAAGCTCATTAAAGAAGATCCCAGATGCATCAAGTTCTCCAGCAGTGACAGAGTAGGGCACATCTGTGTCTCTTGATCAGTTTTTCAATTTATGTGTTGTACTCCTTTTGTATAAGAGTTAAAAACATGATTAAGACTTTGTTCCTGCTGTTCACATTTTCACCAACACTGTAGAAAAGACAGAGGGAGTTTGATGACTACATCAAAGACAAGTACATTACAGCCAAAGCAGACTTCAGAACACTTCTAAAAGAGACCAAGTTCATCACCTACAAGTGAGAAACTTCAAAACATATATATATATATATATATATATATATATATATTTTTTTTATATATATATATATATATATTTATATTTATTTGTCATATAATTCATTTTTATTATGTCTGATTTTGTTTCATCTGTCCGTTTGACTCCAGATCTCGTAAATGGATGCAGGAGTCCGAGCAGCACTTGTCGGACATCGAGAAGATCTTGCAGAAGGACAAAAGGTACCTGGTGCTGGACTGTGTGTCAGAGGAGAGGCACAAACTCCTCATGGCGTATGTGGAGGAGCTGGACCGCAGGGGGCCTCCTCCCCCTCCCACTGCCTTTGAACCCGCTCGCCGCTCCACCAAGTGATAACATAAACACCTCCCAGATCTCCATTCTCCAGTTCTTGACCCCACACTACCCACCATTCACATAATAGACTCTCTCTCAGAAACTGTCAAATAGATTACTCCAGTCCTAAGTTTCATAGTCAAACTTTTGAAAGTCTAAGGTGAGCTGGGTCATTTCCCTTAGAGTGATTGTATGGGTCGAGTAAACCAACCCTAAATCAGTATGTAGGAATAATTGGTAAAAGGAATAGTTCACCCAAAAATTTTAATTATGTCGTCATTTACTCACCCTCATGTTGTTCCAAAACTAATTTACATATTAGGGTGAACTGTCCCTTCAAGGGCACATGGGTACACACCTGTTTATGTGTTTCATGTGCTGGACACCCAACTCATGCCATCGAGAACATCATCAAATAATGACCAATCAAATCAGGTGAGCATAAGATACAAAGTAGCTATTTGGACCAACAGGGGAGGGTTTTTCTGGACATGTGTCCCGGTTATCCCCACAATGACATACACTTCATCCGTATAGTCTAAAGCCACTTTACATGATGACTTAAGATGTTAGAGAATCTGACTTGTGCTTGGGTAACAGTTCTAAAGGGTCTGCTGGTGCCTGTCGACCTGTTTCCTCCTATCAGCCTGGTCTAGTCACCTGTGGCGGTTCCTGATCGCCCAGCATGAATTCCGTTATCGGCCTCCCATCGTTTTCTCCATGCCTTTGAGAAACTGTGATTTGTTGAAATTGGGAGAACCTCCTGGTTTCTGAAACATTGTTTTGGTGACTGTAGTCACCCACAGGGATATTCAAGAATTACTAAAGCTTCTCTGTGCATTTGTCATTTTAACAGACTGTTTGATCGACATGTGAAATGTTTCTAGATGATGAGTATGTATGGATATGTATTCATTCATTAGCTCGTTTACAATGCGTTATAACTGACTGTATGAACACTGGCAGTTGACCATGTCGATTTGTCATACGGTTTAATTTAATTGTTCAGATGTTTCTTAAAAAATATCTTGTTTTTTGGACTTGCTTTATGTACAGCTGAACTTGAATAAAAGAAACCCATTTTTTTACTAAGATGTGTCAGTCAAATATGTTTTTAACAGTCATAACACACACCAAAAAAAAAACATCTTCCTTGTGGGAATGTATTACAATGTATTTATTACTCCACACACATGCGTTTCCAAAATATTTATCTTATATCACATTTTAATTCCATAGACTCTTTAAAAATGACTTATGAAATAACAGCTTAATTTTTTTCTTTAAAAAAAGAAAGATTTTTTTGCTTTATGTACAGCTGCTATATTAAAATCGATTTTACTCAAAAGCATTTTCTAAATACTTCCTTTTGTATTCCATAGACTCATTAAGATCTTAACATCCTGAAAAACAACCCTGTTAACAAAAAGTGAACAAATAAACATTTTCATTATATATATATATATATATATTTTTATTAACACAATTGGCAGGAAAGAGCTATCCACAGCTTTTCGGTATTGTTGTTGTCTTCTTGGACCTGTGCACAAAAACAACCATACACTGGTTACTTTAGCAATCATATCATCTAATCATTCTAATATACAGTACATTATACAGAATTTTGACAGTACAAAATAACAGCTAAATAATTTCTTATTTTTCTTTTTTCAAGAGGAGTAAAACAACAATTAGACAAAGCACAATTAATTAATGCAGAGTATCCATGATGATTTCAGATGGGGCTCAGTTCAGGTGAGGTCTGATCTGTTGTGTATGTTTTTCTCTCTTGCTTTCATGTTGATTATAACAATGAACATGGACAGAAGAGTCTTACTGTGTTCCTTCCCTGGAAACCTGATGTTCCCAGGGCACAGGGTCATTTTCATGCGATTGGGAACCAGTCTCCCTCTCTTGCCAAAACTGCTCCACATCTTGCAGTACTATTCCATCCTTGTTGGTAGGGCTCTCCTGTTTTTCTCCATTCTGGCTCGTTTGCTCTTCTGTTTGCCCAGGCTGATGGGGAGGCAGGTGGGCTGACATTTCAGGTCGTGGGGTGGGAGATTTTGGGGCGGTCGGTGTGTGTGGCCCTGGCTTGTTTTTGGGCGGTTGCTTTCGGAGGGTGAGCCTACGCCAGAGGTCAATGTACCCCTCCCTGAACTCCTCGGAAAGGGTGAGAACGATGAGTGGGTTGACCAGAGAGATGGAGAACATGAGCAGCTGGGCAGAAAGAGTGAAAAGGACTGGCGGGAAGGTGCCCTCGGTTTCCAGGGCATGCCGCATCCACAACCAGGACACCCATTGCGGGAGCCACATTGTGGCCATGGCCACGGTCAAGCCGAAAAGCATCAGGGTCAGTTTGCGGGATCGGATCTGCGTCCGCAGGTTCTGGGTTTTGCTGGATCTGCGCTGGCACCGTCCATATGCCTTCCAGAAGTAGAGCAGGGCAAAGCTCAAAGGTGTGCAATAAGCCAGGAGAGGGTACGCCTTGACGTACACTGACATGAAGTCATGGGCATCGGCTGGCACACTTTGCACACAAATCATTCCACTTGCTTCTCTTTGGAGGGTGGCGAAGAGCCACTGCGGTATGGGGACTGTGCACGCCAGGAGCCAAGAGAAGAACAGGACCACCAGGATGGTCTTCAACCGGAAGGTGACCTGCTTGGTAGGGTTGCTGACGTACCTATGGCAAGCTTTGGCCATGATGGCCACGGTGAAGCTTTTGGCTGCCATACAGGAGTGCAAGAACCAGTCGCAGGTCTTGCAGACAAACAAACCCAAGGTCCAAGTGGCACGAGAATAAGCAGCAGCCTTAAAGGGAACAGCAAACGCCAGGACCAGACCATCAGCCAGCATCAGGTTCAGAATGAGCGCGTTGATCAAGGACAGCTTCCCTTTACGCGCGTTGGTGATCAGGACCCCCATTGCTGTTACATTCCCGGTGAAACCGAGGACACAGATGATTCCCAGGACCACCGGAATCAAAACCCGCAGGTCTCCCTGATCCAGGTGCTGATATCCACTACGCTCCAGAAACGAGCGCCTATCCACGGAACCGTTCCCGTCGCTGACATTGACGCCCGGTGATTTCTCCATGTCCACAGAGATGGATGGATTAATAGAGATGAAACTGGGCAGGTGTGCAGTGCAGAGAGAAAGATATTACCTCTCAAACTTTCGCGCACTTGCCGGAGTCGATGCGTCCACGCGCTCTGCTCTCAACTCGACCGCGCGCTTATCCAGAGAGTCACGAGCGCAACAGCGCAGCCACTTTATAAGGGTTGCTTTGATTGACAGGTGCCGCCCCAGCTGACACAAAGCGTTTCATTTTGCCCGTCGCAACACATCCTGCCGAAGTTGATTAAGCACTGACTGACTGCAACACACTGTTACTAATAACTCCAGTCCAGTTATTTCCTCTATTGTCACTGGAAATGATGGATTATTTTATTTCCTGTTGGAGACAAAGGACTGATGATAGCAAATGGTAATATGAAGGAGTTGAATTTTGATGAGAGTATTACGAAAAGAGTGGAATTTTTTCCTTCACAACACACTTTGTTACTCCAACTGAAAAAGTTATATAGACCTGACGTCTAACAGATCAGTGTTTCATGTGCATAGAATCTGTATAAATATACATGAATAAAAGCTTAGTTACATTTCTAATTAATTTAATGTACATTAATAACTATCTATTATACATATAATGTAATAATATGTAAATATGTTAATGTAAAGTGTTTCCAATATTCATTACAAATGTGTATAGTTGAGAAATAATATTGTCATGAGCTTTTTCAATCTAGATTTTCACTTAAAAGATTTGTAAATGTAGTCTGGGTACAATGGGGCTAAAGGTCTACTGGGGCAAAAAACACCTTTGATTACATGTTTTCCCAAAACACTAAACTACACAGCACTTTCCTAAACACCCGTTTGTCAGGCACTGCAAAATTTTCATGTTCCATGTGTGCAATGTCTAAAGTTTGATTTTGAGGTCATTTTATCTAATATTTCACATCTTTAAAAATATTGCCGATTTATATAGCTGATGAGAATCCCTGAAATGATCACATTTGTAATTTTAAAGCTGATTAAATTAAATCAAAAGGTTTTCAATATGTAAAGGATTATTGTTTGGGGTAAAAGCCCCCTTGTTGCTAAAGGCCCCCCATAAAACACTTCTTTTGTTCAGGGAATATATTTGTTATTAGTAGAGGGTTCAAAATCGGCTCATATTGACTGATCCAGTCACAATGGAGTTTCAGTTGTTTATAGAATAATTAAGATAACCGGCATGAAATGGAAGAAAAAAATATATTAGCAAGAATTTGTTTTTAAGAATTTTATTTTTGTTTGTTTTGAAAAAGCATTACTTTAATAGTTCACCCAAAAAAGACAATTGTCATCATTTACTCCCTATCATGCCATCCCTGTTATGTTTGACTAACTTTCTTCTGCAGAACACAAAGATTTTTAGAAGAATATTTCAACTAGAAGGTCCTTTCAATTCAAGTGATTGGGTGTCAGAACTTTGAAGGTCCAAAAATCACATAAAGGCAGCAAAAATATAATCCATAAGACTCCAGTGGTTTAATCAATGTCTTTAAAAGCCACATGATATGTGTGGGTGAGAAACAGATCAATATTTAAGTCCTTTTTTACTATAACGCTCATTTGTCTCATTCTAAAGGTGAAAGGTGAGAAACCTTTACCCCAAAACCTAACTCTAACCCCTAATCCTAATCCTAACCCTAACCCTACCCTTACTCCTAAACCTACCCATACCTCAACCTCAGTAGCAGCAAATGTGGGAAGTTTGCAGAACAACATGTAGTTACACAGTAAATACATAGTCGTGTATGTATTTAATGTATATAGTAGTTAAGGCCACCTAATATAAAGTGTGACCTTTGATTAAATTATAATTTATTAAGTCACATGGTATAATGTCAATTTATAAAGTTTGTGGCATATAAAATGAGCACATTGAAAGATCTTAAGTCGTATGCTTGATTTGCTTTGACTGTGCCAGCTGGATATTTCAGGTCCATCAGTTTTTGCTCTTTGTACACGGACAGCAAAAATGGCTTTGTCTTGAGTCCAGCTTTCTCGAGGTAGTTCTGGTTGACCAACAGATTAGACAGAATCGTAGTTGGTGGGTGGAGGGCTCCCACCAACAAAGATCCTGTCTAGTCTGTTTGTCTTCGGTGACCGAAGACCTGCTGTTGAACACCTTCATCATGTCACCTGTGCAGAGACAAAGTGACCATATTCTCTCTGGGGTACAGATTTGTCAACTTCGTACACCATGCCCATGCTAACCACACATTTGACACGCTGATGTTTCAGCCCCTCTTGGGCAAGTCGATGAGACTGCTGGTGGCCCAGCGCAGTTCCACATGTCCGGCAACATCTGCATCAAGGGCCTGGCAGATTATATCTATCTTTAGGGACGTTCTGTCCTGCAGAGTCATCTGTGACGAGACTGGATCTAAGGGCTATTATTCTACCTTTGAGGCTGCCAAGAGGGCCATCAGGAAACTGCATGGTATGATGCTGAACAACCAGCAAGTGTCCATATGCCATAGCAAGAGCTAAATGAGGTTCCAAAATTGCCAAATGGGTAGTTTGTGATTGTGATTTATTTTGATATAATACAATATAATAGTGAGTCAATTCTATTTGTATTTTTTTTTTTTATCATAAAGGTAATGTTTTTTTTTAACCCTATAGATTAGTTGTCTAAAAGAGGAATTTATTTCTGTAAATTTGCTTTTAAGTTAGCTTGTTAGCTAGTATTGTTATGCTAACTCAATCACTATAATAATAAACCATGTATTTCACAATCCAGTGGCAGGGAAGAAAGAAATTAAATGGAAAAGGGAGAAGTTAAATCAGTGAAATGAAGAGAGGATGAAGGGTGTCATAAATGGGGATCATATAAATGTAAAAAAATTGAAAAAAATTAAGTACCTTCTACATGGAATAAGTTAGTTTAAGCTCGATCTTGAAAATATTAAGTAAATTCTACATTTGTCCTCAATTCAAAAATGAAAAAATGAATGCTCTAGCTTATAAGTAAATATTATTTATAGTTGTTTTTTATCTTTACAATGCGTCATTATGTATCATAGGAAAACGTATATTTATTTGGTGTTCCAATTATGCACCAGGCTTGAATAATTAAGCTTGCATGGTTTCACTATTTTCACATTTATTTACACCATTAAAAAATAAAAATGTATGTTACTTTTTGTGAAGTCTAAACTTAATTTGCAAGTCAAACATACCCATTCAAGAAAAAATAAACGATCTTTTGATTATTACCGTCATCATATTTTGTGGAGGTCTGCCTGCTCATATCTCAATCTTGTTTCCATAGCTACAAATGTGAGGTGATGTTGTCCTACATGCATTGAGTTTTCTTATGGAAGGCTTCTTTATGTTATTGTGGTACATAATTACACAATTATTTGTAAGGTGAGTGAAAATGTGAAATTATTTTGTAAAATGTTAAATGATTTAATAAAATGTTTATGTAAACTGTACATCAGATTGCAAATATCTGTATTAACTGAAATATTTTTTAAGTTAAAATTGCTTATTTATTTTAATAAATATTATGTCATGAAGTTAATTAGATTTTACTTAATTTTAACCATTAATATTTACTCTTAAAATATAACTTAAATTAAATAAATGTAACTAGTATTTTTGCTGTGTATTTGAAATAAACAAAAATTGATTTAAATTTTAATCTAAAATAAAGATAGTTTTATTGTTATTATGCATTTTATGATTGCATTTAGAATTATTAAAGGAACTACGGTGCCCCGCTTTGACAGTAAAGGTGCCTCAGTTTGTCAGGTATTTCGGAAGATTGATATTTGGTTATAATATTTGTTTCAGTATTTAATATCATTATTATTTTTACTACATATAGTGTACTGGACAACTTTAGACATTTAAAATGGTGTCATATGAGGGGCTCAAACATTTTGGCACGTATATTAAACAACGCGAACGATGAATTCACCTGTATTCGTGTTATTGCTTTACTGTATTTCTTTACTTTACAAGCATTTCTCATACGCGTGATGGCAAACACATACATTGTAAGTTGTTCTGCTGAAAGACTGCAGTGAAAGTATAGACAAAAAAAACTAATTTCCTTCCCTGCAAATGACACCAGAGACGACAGCTAGATAGGATATTGAGCATATTTATTTTCAATTTTATAAAGCGTGTCTATGAATTGCCACCAGAGGGCGCCATTGTTTAACCCGCTCTTTCTCTCGCTAATGGTTAAGAAACAGACAAGATGTATTTGACGTAACCTTTCTTTTTATTTCAACGAATTCCATTAAGCATAAAGACTGCGTGGCAAATCATTGCATGTCGGTACATTCTGAGCTATAAAACTTTCATTAAGAAGTTACAACTGAATTATTTTCAGAAAACAACATTGCTAGTTTATTTTTACATAATAAAATTCCCTGATATCATTTCACCTTCACGTCATGTATAGGCTACATCATGATACCGGCATTCCTGTCATCCTCAGGTCAAAGTGACACCACTGAACGAGGACAACGATTTAACAGTCTCAGACATATGCAGTATTATGAAACAGGTTTGTTTTGAATGAAAAGAGATGGCATCTGGTGTTATACAGGTTCGTTTGTTGGAACAAAACAGCTTTTTTTTCTTCTTCATTGGCCCATTAGATGACATCATGCATGCATTATTATCCTTCACCTGGTACTGCACTTGAATAATAATTATAATAAAAAAACAGGGAATACCACATACTCAGATTATGTAGACTGGAATGCAAAATTCAAGTGCTTCAATTCTGTGTATTCAAAAACCATGTTGCTGCAATTCTTCACCCTTCTTTTACAAAGCTATTCTTCACATTTCTTGTAAAAACATTCACACTTCACGACCCAAAATACTGCCCTTTCAAACACCCCCCACCCCAATCACCCACATACGAAAAGAAGGCACCACAGTTTATTAATGGTTACATGAAAATAAGAGGACTAAAAAGGACAACATGAAATTACTTTTTCACTAATGGGATTGACTTTTACTTCAGCGCTCCTATAAAGAGGACCAATGCGGTCGCTAGGGACTGTGATTCAGGACATAGATTCTTTGTTTTGTGATCTATGTTCTCAAAATACACAGCCAGCATAGAGTCACATTCGTAGTTTATTACAGGTTAGTCCTACACTTTGGCATTGTGATCCAAAGGAAATTAACATCCATTCTGTTTGTTATAAAGGCACCCCTCTGTTTTCGATGCCAGGATGTCGATGAAAGAGTCTGTGAAAAATAGACCAAGGGTCAACTCCTGTGCACAGTTTGCTGTTCGAATTTTGCTTTATTAAAGATGCTAAATTTTGTTAAATTTAAACTGACAAATTATGTCAGTGACAACGTACATTTGTCCTGATTTAAAGAGTCACGTATTTCCCCGCAACAGAGAAATGAATAAATACAATAAATAAACAGTTTTAAGTAAGAGTTGGCCTAGAGGAAATGCAAATACTTAATAAAGGAAGATGGATTGTGCAGAGCATGCCGCTCCTTATTCACTCAGCATCCATATACAACATGGCTGTTTCATTCAGGATCAGAAGTCCTACATTTGTCCATACTTCTCCCTACTTCTTAGATAACTTCCTTTATTCCACTGGAAACAAAACCAGCACAGTCACACGCTGCAATTTTCAAAAGGGTGGCTACAATGCTCTCTTTCTCTTCATGGATGTGTGGAGGCAGTGCAGTTGTGCTAGTTGACCTTATCCTGGAATATGTAAAGGTTATTGGTGGCTGCCACTGCGATAATGTTCTCGGATGGATGCCAGGCGGTGTGGAGAATTTTCTTGCTGAAGTCCAGGCTGTCCACACTGATCTCGTCTTTACGGCGTTTACCTCCCACGCACACCTTGCGGGGTTTCAGGATCGCCCGAGGCTTGCTGTTCTCCCGAGATGCCTCCAGCGTCACATCACGCTTTGTATTGCGGTCGAACATTCTGAAGAAGTTGTTGTAAGAACCAGTCATGATCACACTGGAAATGAAGAGGGCAAAACATCAACAATATTCAATAAGTTCTCAACAGAAGTGTCTATCTACAGCTTGTTTCAGTAAAATACTGACCTGTCCGATCCATTCCAAACACATTCAAATTTGTCGAAGATGCAATCATTCTCGTACAGCGAGCAGAGCTTACTTCTTAAGTAATCGTGCACCTGGAAGATAAAACTGGTGTTCAGTAAAAATTGTTTAGGACGTAAAAAAACTGAAATTTAAAGAGTGCATAAATTTAAAGACCCCATGATATGGTTTGACAAGCAGTTTTCTTTCCTGTGTCAAAGTATTTCCTACTGAAACAGGAAGCGGGGGTGGACCATATCGAAGAGCTCATCCCTTTTTGTTTACATAGCCAATAGCCTTTAGTTTACATTTCAAAGCCCGGCTTTATACACTTTACGCCTCATATTATGGTCGAAACCACTGAAGATTTTAAAATGAAACCAATATTGTAAAACCACATACTTCACAATGAATTGATAGTTGGGAAAGTCAATTAAGTACAATTGTTAGCGCAAAAGAAGACACACCGACAAGCCAAAATTTGATGCTTAATATTGCTAGTTAGAGGTAGTTGGTATTTATTATTTAGGGTCCGAAAACGTTCTCTAAAAATTGGATGGAAAAACCAAGATATGAATAAAATCTCTAAAATGCTCCCTCAAGGTGGATACATTTTTTAACTGAATAGAAGAGGCATATAAACTATGATAGAAACACATTTACCAAATATATTCCTATAGAATTTATTTAGGAATATAGGTGTGCATCAGAATAGTCATGTGACTTTGCCTCAACAAACCATGTGAAATCATATTTCGCTCAGAGAATATCATCACCTTGCATCTCAAATCTTGCTCTGGTTATTCTGAAATAATGGAAGGAAAGCCTGCCATCAAAACGATTGGCTAATATTAATAATAATTCACATAATTACATCCTCGAACTGTCTGATATGCTTTCGCTCCCAGACATAAGGCATCTGCACTGAATGCTAGCAAATATGAAGTTTGTCAGAGCGTTTTGTCTGCACACTGTAAACCATAAACGTAGGAATTTATTACATTTAAAAAAAGAGCTAGAGTAGCTTCAACTTCCATTTTCATTCAGGGGCGGTACTAGGATGTGATCTATGGAGGGGCATTTTGATCTTTAGGGTGGGCAACTGTTTATCTCTTTGTCTGACCAAAGGGTGCTCCTCCTTGATAATTTATCTTGGGCTGGTCCCACTTGATTGTGTTTTGGAGTTGGTTTGGGGGACATCAGAAGTTTCAGTGGGTGTACGAGGAAAATCTTAGGGGCAATGTTTTTATTTCTGTTTTGCACCGATTTCCACAGAAGTGACAATTTTGCTCTCTTCAACACATGGGATGGAAACGCACTGTAGGTTTGCAGTGAAATCACCCAATACTTTACCTGATAGGTCTCCAATGGTTTGCTCTCCATGTTGAGATCCCAGACCTTCACTGTAAGGTAGTCACGTGTCATCAGGTACCGCCCACTGTGGCTGAACTTGACATCAGAGATTGAGGAGATGATTTCAGAGAAAAAGGAACGATTGCTTGGATCTTCTGGCTCCTCAAAAACTATGTATGCATAAAAAGAAATCAAGTAAAGAAGACATGTTAGCTTCATAGAAAGTTTGAAATTCCACATTTGAGTTTTAGAAATTATGCTGCGTTCACGGCATGTCAGAATAACTGTATTATGGGATGGCAACTTGGAGATTCTACTTGGAGCTGTTCACATCCTGAGACCTCAGACGTTATTTGTTTCTATGGCAACAGTCACAATGCAAAAAACTGCTTTGTTCTTGATAACAGCAAAATATTTAATCACTACATTAATTCATGAATTCACCTCTATATAGGGTTGCCACCTGCCCCGTATAATACAGGATTTTCCTGTATTTTAAGCTGGTCAGATGGTGGCACTTTGAAATCGTACAAGATCTTTAATTTAACCTTGATATTTGTTACACCAACTGAAAAGTCCACAGATTGTGCTAAAACATACTAACACTGTGAAGGGTGTTGTAAGGAACCATATGAAAAGTCTACACACCCAACTAGATGGCAACCGACCCCCAAAACTTGACCCTATTTACTTTCTTAATACATGTTCCTGGTCTTATTGTAAACAAAATCATTGGTGCAAGTTATTCCAAAGAACAAAATGTTTGTCTTCACAATCTTTCACCATCAAAATGTAATAACTTTCTCTGCCTCTGAAACAAATTTCCTTTTCAAGCCTTTTTATTTGCCAGTGCATTAAGCACAATTAGTGTCAGATACTATTTGCACCCCTAATTAAATACTAAAATACAGTATTATTGTGTTTATTTAGAGTCCCACAGACACCCTATACCAACCCCAACGACTAAACCTAATCCTTACCTTCCTATACAAAAATTGACCATGGTTTACTACAGTAAAATCATATAAGGCTTGTCCGCTTGCCATTGTCAATTTACTCGTTCCTGTTGCGTGTCCTCAACCTAGCAACCCGTGTGAAATTCGAGTCTGGGGAGGAGGGGCGGGGGAGACAACTCTCTCCAATATTTTGAATTTGGACTGCAGTATCCATTTGAAATACTTGATATCAATGTTACATATTGTGTCTTTAATTTAATAAATATATAACATCCATCCTTCCAGCACTCTTGGCTTCTAGCTGGTCAGGAGGCTATTCAAACAGACAGATGCATAAGTGAAATGAGCCAATGGGCAAGGAAGTAGGCTAAAAGCACAGGGAGTGACAGTGTTATTCACTAGGACAGTATATTTTGTATAAATGTTCTGAACGGTGACATAATTTAGCACGTGAGCATGACACCGAACTGATCAGAATTTGCATGTACCGCCCCGGACATACGGGTATAAAGGGAGGGAAATGCATCTGTTCATTCAAGATTTTGCCTGAGGAGCCGACAATGAGGTTCGGCCGTAACAGTGGCTCGGTTCAGCGACGTGGCCAGGAGGACACAACGTCTCGTTCCCTCCATCAGGGAACGGAGGTTACAACACTAACCTAGACGTTCCCCGTCTGTCGCTCACTTTGACGTTGTGTAGATGAAGCGACACTAGGGGGTCCAATATTAATCATGCCATGCGCTGAACCGTGTACATGCACTGCTGACACAGGTGCGGGCAGGCAGTTGCGTGGCAAAGCGACAGACCGTGTCAGACTGTATGTATCCTTCCCCAATGCCCCATAAAATCGTCATAACCTTCTGTTTCCCTACACCCCGATATGGGGGGAACAAGGCGACTCAATCATGAGATTGTAAAATCTCGTAAAGGTATTGGGTGTCGCCAACCTGCTGCTCTGCATATGTCTGCTAAGGAGGTGCCTTTGGCCAGTGCCCATGAGGATGCCACGCTTCTCATCGAGTGTGCTCGAACCCGTAAGGGGGCGGGCACGGCCTGGGTGTGATAGGCCAATGCTATGGCGTCAACCACCCAGTGGGAAAGCCTCTGTTTGGAGACAGCATTCCCTTTCTGCTGTCCACCAAAGCAGACAAAGGGCTGCTCAGAACGC
The DNA here is from genome assembly GCF_025860055.1 of Xyrauchen texanus. Classification (NCBI taxonomy): domain Eukaryota; kingdom Metazoa; phylum Chordata; class Actinopteri; order Cypriniformes; family Catostomidae; genus Xyrauchen; species Xyrauchen texanus. Next base: position 9,685,456 of record NC_068294.1, on the reverse strand, counting down.
CTAAAGCTCTGCATGTGGTCCAAATAGATATGTAAAGCATACGTACTGGACAAAGCAACAAAGGGGTTGGGTCTGCCTCCTCTATCAACCCCACGATGATGGCAGCCCAGGCAAGCATGTCGGCCATCTGGGCGCCAGCCTCTGACTGGGCGTGCTGACCTGAGGGTGGCAGCCTAATTGAGTCTTCCACGTCAGATGCCGGAACACTCTCCGATGTAGCAGCGAGCTCGTCATCCAGCTTCCCGGGCGGAACTCAACGAGAATGTCGGGGGGCCGGTGGTTCGTGGGGATGTACCCGGCGAAACCGAGCCCGCTGCCATCCCCAAATCGCCTCCATCGCCAGCCGGGTCATCCTCAATCCCGAGCGACATGGGGGGGCGGCTGGAGTGGTGTTCCATTTTAGGAAGGAAAGCTGCGACCGCAACTTTGCCATGGTAAGGTTCTCGCAGTGAGAACACGAACCATCCACAAACGCTGCCTCTGTGTGATCGCAGCCCAGACACGTAAGGCAGCACCTGTGACCGTCAGGAGCAGGGAGAACATGACCGCATCCAGGAACTACACAGGGGAGGAAGGGCATCTTTATAAAGACGCATCCTGAAAAGGACGTTCAATGCCACTGTGTATTGCTCTTTTAGAGAATCAAACTCTTTTACAATATTTTCTTTTAGAAAGTGCTGTCGAAGCGCCTAGGTGCAAAGCTGCCGTGCAGAGAAGGAGAAAGCCGCTGATATGCGCCGTAGATCCAACAGCATACGCTCTTAGGGATGAGGTGAACAGTTTTGGGAATCGCAGCTCGCTTATCACACAACAGGTCGGCTCCGAAGAAAATTTCTGAATGAACAGATGCATTTCCCTCCCTTTATACCCATATGTCCGGGGGCGGGACATGCAAATTCTGTCTGACAATTTCTTATTGGCCTTTTCTCAAGTTCAGAGATGCGCGAGGCTCTCAAGAGAGACCCCTAGTGTCGCTTCTTCGACACAACGGGGAAGGGGACAGACGGGGAACTAGAGAGATACAGTTGAGAGATTTAACAGGTGTTCAAGTGTCTCTCTCTTCACCATGCAGCTGGTACACAAAGCATTTTTGCTATTTCTGCATTTCTTGTCAGATGTGCTGCATTATGACTAATGATGGTGCACCAAGATATGAAAGGTGTCAAAACTATACGTCACGCGCTTTCAATGTTAACAGCTTTGTTAATTATAAACAGGAGCGATTGTTTTATCGCTTACGGATACACGGTATTAAACCATTTGCACATCAAATTAACAGGTTTAGAAAGGTTTATACATTTGTAACATCTAAAGTTCAGTAATTAAACGCGTTCCCTCACTGCACACACTTTTAAACTCAACAAGTGCTCAAACACGCTGACAGCTGCACGTGAGAGAGAGGGAGAGATAGAGGGGATTTACTTGCGTATTTACTGGAATTACATTTTGATACAAAAACAAGTTTATTGATTTGATTTGTGCATCTGTATCTATTGGTTTAATCAATCCTGAATTTGTGGTTAGATTCTTGCTGTAAAGTGAATAAAAGTGTGTGGGAATTTCGTGCGCTATGAATATGGATCTTGCAGGCATTATTAAAATTGTGTGCAATGCCCACAATCCCAGGTCGAATTTCAGGCCCTGTATTATTATAAGTAGTATTCAAGGAAATATTAAGAATGGAGACAGCAAAAAGGATGGGAAAAAGTGGGACAAAAGGCAGAATCGAATCCGGGACGTCTGCACGAAAAAGCACATCCACACCGTTGTTACACCCCATGCCACTGCAATGACACTGGGGTGCAGTTTGTCTATAATTTCTGTGTTTCCACCAGACTTTTGGAGTGCAAATAGCCATGCTGTGTAGCAGGTGCTATTTACAGTTTAAATAGTAAAATGTTTTTACCCTTCCTCTTCAACAACCTGGCTCCATTCTGTTATGTAACACCCACTTTTCACGATCCAAGTTCCGCCCTACATTTTCTTCCCGTTGAATATCCACGTTCTATCGGAAATGCATCACATTGCTAAAAGTAAAATACATTTTTAATGCTATTTCATGTTCAGTTTAATATCAAGCAACTGGCTCTTTCAAAGAAAGTTTCTCTGAATCAGTTTCACTGTTTACTTTCCAACATATATCAAATGCGCCCCACTCACTAGGGAAATAATACACCTGTCACAGCAGAGAAACCGATATTTATCATCATATACCGACTCAGTCGTGGATAAGCCTCAGATGTGTCAGCAGGTGTCTCCAGAGTGGATGAATAAAGACAGCAGAGGGGGAGAAAACAGATCAATGCATGTTTGGGATCTGCTGGTCTGCAGGTGTTTGTCATAAGCATGCCATGTCACATTGTGAGCCTGTCCACCAGCTGTTCTGCTGGGTGTCATTCACTGGGGGCTAATGAGTCCTCTGGGAAGCGATGTGAGGGGTGACAGCCCTAAGTCCAGGGCCCTTTGCTGCTTAGCCTACCCTGCCTGACACCGCAGATTGATTTTTCCGAATATGCTCTAAGATGCCTGGATGATACATTAGTGTGGGTGGAAGGACCAATAGTCATATCTGCACACACACACACACACACACACACACACACACACACACACACACACACACACACACACACACACACACACACACTGTGATAAGGAAGACAATGAGTAAGTCTTTCCCGAGGCAAACTGGCAAATCCGCCTGCTGTGATCTTGTGTAGAAGGAAAACATGAAGAAAATGTGTGTGTAATTTAGAGCAGTCTGGTACTGGAGATACAAGTAAAGGCAGCTAAATCTGAAGCTCCTATAGTTTGCCCCTCTAGCAAATCTGTACATGTTGAAAATTCAGAAGCATAATGTAAATGCTTTTTTCAACAGGATGTGAGCTCATGGAACATTGCACACGTCGATAAAACCAAGGAAATGACCAAATTCTTCCAGCTGTGAGAAAACTATAGACAAGGATATCTGCCCTCAAGCACTGATTTTAATACCAAGCTTAATTGTCAATGCATTCAATGTGATCATGAAATTCACATGGATATGTCCCATCTTAAAGGAATAGTTCACAAAAAAAAAAAAGATTCAGTTATTATTTAATCAACCTCAACACCATATGCTGTTATCTTTTTCATAGAACATGTGAGGAATTTTTTAAGAATCACTATGCAGCTCTTGCCATACAACAACAGTTCTTGTTGCTGGGCAAAATAACCCATACAAGCACCATAAAAGTAGTTCATTAGACAGTTATATGATATATTTCTGTTGATCACACAAAGTTAAAGTTAAAGATCACACACTGAATTATGCAATTTCTGATTGTAATTGCCATCAGATGTAATTGCAAAAATACATTTTGTTTTCAAAACAGGTTTCTGAATACCCCCTGTCTGATGTTGGTCTAACAAAGAGATAGTTCCACCCCCAACTCACACCATTAGTTGAGTAACATTGGGGCGGGTCTAAGCGGGTCATTCAAAACAAACAAAGCAATATTCATAGCACCACAGAAACACAGTGCTTAAAGTTTTCCAAAAAATTCAGCTATGAATGGCTTACTGGTACAGGAGGATATTTATTGAACACACAACAAGTTACATAATTTAACTTTAAGTCACTATTTACTAATAATTTCACCCGCCCCCAAAGTTTGCATCTAGCCCTTTTGTTGTATGGCAAGAGCTGCTTAAAATGTTTTAACAAATGTTTAGTTTTGTGATCCACTCAAAAATATCAGCATGTGTGCTCAAACATTTTATACCTAATTTTTAAGATTGACACATTTAAATTTCATAACAAAATACCATCAAATTGAATTGTGTAATTTTTTATCCCCTTTTCTCCCCAATTTAGAATACCCAATTCCCAATGCACTCTAAATCCTCGTGGTGGCGTAGTGACGAATCTCAGTTGCCTCTGCGTCTGAGACCATCAATCCGCACATCTTCACGCTTTTCTCCACGGCATCCACACACAACACACAATGCGCCCCTCCGAGAGTGAGAACCATATTATAGTGACCAAGAGGAGGTTACCCCATGTGACTCTACCTTCCCTAGCAACTGGGATAATTTGGTTGCTTAGGAGACTTGGCTGGAGTCCCTCAGCATGCCCTGGATTAAAACTCGTGACTCCAGGGGTGGTAGTCAATACTCGCTGAGCTACCCAGGCCCCCCTCAATTGTGTAATGTTTAACATAATTAAATTAATAAAACTTAAAATATTTATTTTGGTATTTTATTTTATAAAAAATTACAATTTGATGGGAAAAAATTATATAAAATCTTTATTTATTAATTTATTTTTATGTGGGTTTGGAATTATATAAGGGTGACATGGGTCTGTTCCAAAAACTAGTGAAATGACACACTGTCTGCTGCCTACATAGGCAGCTGTCTTCTAAGGCAGTGTCCTAACTGAAATGGAGCCTCAAGAAAGAGCAATTTGGAATGCTCTAACAAGGGGAAGCTCCACACATTATTCAAATAGCACTCTTCATGCGCAGTGCACAGGAGATTCCACTTGCATCTGATTTCAATACTGGTGATGCGAAAGGAATGATGCAATCCTCTAATTAGCAAGAATATACATGACACACACACCTTTTGGGTAAAATAGTCAGTTTTCTAGCATATGAAACAATTTTGCATACTTTTCAGTTTTTAATTGATTATCAGTGTATTTATAATTAAAATTATTCACCTCCCATCTTAAAGTGGCCGCAGAGGAGACCAGAGACCCTACTATTTTAGAAATGGAAATATGGCAATTTGTTATCAATTCAGCCATGTGCAACCAAAGGGGATGCTACTGTATACCTGCAGTATAGGTTCGTCTGCCTGCACTGTGTCCAATCCCCAAATGAAATTAGCCAGTTAAGCCAAAAGAGACACAATCATATAAAAATTTTGCATAATCCTCACCTCCACTACCCTCACCCTAGGTGGAAAAGAGCTTATCCCTGTCATGGCATATGCACTGATCTGTGATCTCCAGAGACAACATCTGAGTTTCTGGAAAAGGAGCTGTACTGCCCCTCGCATTTGTCATGTTACAGTAGAGATGTTAACAACCTCAGTAAAGCTAAGGCAAGCATCACTATTACTTATACTTTAGGTTAAGATTTAAAAAACGTACAACTCCAAGTATTACAATTCTGCTGTATATGTGCTACATACATGAAGGCCACCTCAAATCTTGTTAAGAATAGGAGTGCTAATCCTTTTCTAAGCAATCAGATTTACGATTTTTGTCTGATGGATGATAAAACGGGAACAAGGCAACGTTTGCCAACCTGAGAACGGGCCAGGCCTGGGTGTGATAGGCCAATGAAATGGCGTCCACTACCCAGTGGGAAAGCCTCTGTTTGGAGACAGCGTTCCCTGCTTTTGTCCCCCAAAGCAGACAAAGAGCTGCTCAGAACATCTAAAGCTCTGCGTGCGGTCCAGGTAGGTACGCAAAGCACGTACTGGACACAGCAACGAAGGGGCTGGGTCTGCCTCCTACCGGGGCAGCGCTTGCAGGTTCACTACCTGGTGGTAGGAACCTTGGGCACGTAGCCCGGTCGCGGTCTTAGGATCACATATGTTTCTGCCGGACCGAACTCCAGGCAAGTGTCGCTGACAGAGAACGATTGCAGGTCCCCGACCCTCTTGATGGAGGTGAGCGCGATCAGCAGGGCAGTCTTAAGAGAGAGGCCCTGATCCAACTGATTCTAGTGGCTCGAAGGGAGGACTCTGGAGGCCCGAGAGGACTACCGAGAGAGGTCCCAGGAGGGGAACAGGCTTTGCCGGGAGGGATTTAACCTTCAGGTGCCTCTTAGGAACCTGATGATTAAGTTGTGCTTACCCAAGGACTTGCCGTCTACTGCGTCGTGGTGGGCCGCAATAGCAGCGACATACACCTTTAGGGTGGAAGGAGACAGCCTCCCCTCCAGCCTCTCTCTGCGGGTCTTCGGCCCGGAAGCTCCGTGCTGGGGGCACTAAGGGGACAAGAACTTTTGACGTACTCGACGGGGCTTCGCAGCGGGGCGAAGCAGGTAGTACGGCGTCGGGAGGCGAGGACGTGTCCCGAGGCTCTAGTGCTGAGAAAGGACTCGAAGCACTTACCTTGCTCCGCACACCCGGCAGGGGGCGGATTAGTGACTGAGGAGGAGGTCCTGTAGCGGTGTCCTCTGGACTCGTCAGAACCGGCCGGCCGGGGAACAGTCGTGGGGCTGAAGGCGGAGGGTCCGCGTCCAGCATGTCGGGACTGTTGAGGTGTGGTGGCAGAGTGCCGTGAGAACGCATTTGCGGGCCAGGTGACCCAGAAAGAGGAAATTGCTCTGTTAGTGAAAAACGTGAAAAAAAAATAGCCCTCCATGGGGGGACAGAGTGGTCTGTTTACCAACTCCGGAGCAAACGTCTCGATCTCTGGGTTGTCCGTCTCTGGAACGCTTGGGAGCCTTCCGGGTCCTCGAAGGGGTCCGTGAGACGGGGGGCGTGCGCTTCCTGTGGGGTGCTCGACGCTGGTGCTGAAGCTGGGCCCACTCTTGGTTGAGGCGGAACAGCACGTTTTTTTTTTTTTTAAGCCGCAGGAGGACGCCCTCGGCGAGCAGACAGGGCATAGCCCCTGGCGGCAGGTTTGCGGCAGGGCAGGATGTGTGAAATGGCCTCTTCACTGCTGAGGACTGCTGGGCGGAGTCATCAATGGTGCCGCCGAATGGACGTTGACGGGGGCGTTCGAGAAGGTGGATTTTCCTTCTCTGTAATGCACTGAGAACATAGACCCTTCATAAAAATGCTGCCTGCATGTAATCGCAGCCCAGGCACGCAAGGCAGCTATTATGACCGCCAGAAACTACACAGAGGTGGAAACACGTCTTTAAAAAGATGCGTCCTGAAAAGGACGTTCAACGCCAGCTGTGTATTTGCCCTTTTAGAGAAAATAACTCTTTTAAATGCACTGTCGATGCGCCCAGGGGCAAATGCAATGCTGTGCAGTGAAGCAGAAAGCCGCTGTAATGCACTGTAGAATCCAACAGCATGCAGAGCGTCAGAGGAATACAGGAACAGGTGTGACTCATAACAAACAGAATGCACAACCATCGACTCCGGAAAAAAATTCTGAATGAACTCATACTTTTTCCTCGCCTTTATACCTGTATGTCCAGGGGCAGGGTATGCAAATACTATCTGCCAACAGAGGCATATTCGGCGCTCAAGAGAGACCCCTAGTGTCGGTTCTTCGACACAATGTCAACAATACATCTATCTTTATTCCATCTAAGAAATTTGGGGAGAAACAAAATCTTTTGTCCGAGACGAAGTTGATACATAAATGAAAAATAACAGAGAACTCTTAAGTCACCTGAGCTACGAAAGAGCGACCTCTGAGCAATAAAATGTCTGTTGGGACATTTGGTGTTCACAGCTGTGTTGTTGACTCACATTTTGAATGGTTGTCACAGAGCGCAGAGGCCCTCATATCACACAGACGTATGGAGCCTTTACTGCTACTGTAGACGAAGGTGTTGCACTGCTGAGGGTGAAACTCTGCTGCTGTTATCACCTCTGTCAGCTCCTCCATGTTCACTGGCTTTATATCTACAATGTCTGAGGGAAAAGTGCTCAGGAAACCTCCTCAGCAAGCAATGGATCATCAATAACAGTCATTAATGGCAAATGGGGAAAAACAACCATTTAAATGAAATAAAAATGTACATTTAAAAATATTGATGACTTGTCAATTGTTGTCCAATAAAATGCTTGCTTGAACGAAATGCACCTCACCTAATTCCACCGTCCAGCAGCAAATCATGGTTTGGTGGAGTGTTTAAACTAAAGACAACTGGCTATTTATTAAAAGGACAAGCCCTCCTTTATGTCCTACTCCAACCTCAGCTTTCAATAGTATATTTACAGTACATTAACACAATGTTCGGCAAACCATTTCCTAGGATTTTAAGGCATTGGAATGTACCCAGTAATGACTCTCGAAATGTCCTTCCAAAAACAAGTATGGTGTGACCCTTTATGACCCTTGTCCAAGGATACTGAAGCTTCTGTTGGTGATCTCTAGGTTCCACAGGTTGATCCTCAGGTCATCTGTGGACATGAAAGTCTCGTAGTCACTGTTGACAGAGATGGAGTTGATATGGTACATGTGTGCATTGGAAAACACTCTACGAGGTGTGGCATCAACCATGAGATCCATAGGCTGCAGTACTGGCACCTAAGAGAAGGAGAAAAAGAAAGTGTCAGAATAGTCTGTCAGACTATTTCAACAGCCTCTACACAACACAGTCCTCACATTAACATTATTCATATTTTGGCCTAAGAGTACAAAAAATAATGATCAAAACATTTACACTATATGTATTGTTAGAATAAACGATGATTTAATTATCAACTACAAATTTAAAGAATTAAATGAAGACATGACGCATGCTACAATAACATAATTAACTGAGCAAATGTACTTGACATCACTTGGCTAGTTCAAGTGTGTGAATTTGGCAACAATGGACAAAAGTGTTGTGTTCAAATTTCAGAAGTGTATGTCAGTGGAGGTGTATAAGGAGGGGGCGCAATTTTGCAATTTGATTTAACTTCACCTGTAATGTGCGATGCTATTAACATAACACAGAATCGTCTTCAATATTGGCTTCAAGCAGTTGAGGAGAGCTTTTTTTGCTTAGATAGCAGTAGTGGTGGGAGAAGTTTAATGCAGGGAGCTGCACGGTGAAAATTACCCCATTGAAATCAAATTGCATGAATGAGCGATTCTTTTGTTACTCACTCCTGTTTTCACATGACAGAAAATGCACAAAGCACAGCCATGTTTATTTAAAATGCTTATTTAAAGTAATCAAACTATAGCTAAGACTAATTATCGGGACAAAAGGCGTCCCGACTAGCTCCGTTGGGATGAGGCTTGTAAAATAGGTGAATGTCATGGTTTTATCGGGACATCTGTTCACCCTTAATAACACTCATATATTTTTGTCTTTTCCAACTATTAACTGTTTGCAAAGTCTTATCAACCATAGAGCGTAAACAAGTCTGTGGGACAGCTAAAAGACAATATTTGGAGGAGCAAAGAGTTTGTACCATTTCCATGGTATAAAGCTGTGAAGTGAAGTTTTGGTAAACTATAACATAAAAAAAGGCTATTGACTTTCAAAATGCACAGCTAAACTTTTTTAGCACTCTCATCTAATTGGAGCTAATGACCATTATGATGGTGCACAGTGTGGGCATGGCAATTGTTGAGCTGGGTCATCCAATGGGACACATTTAAGAGGCCACTATTCCACACATCCTGCTGTCGACTGGCAGTTCAGAACAGCACCATGCCCCAACTGCAGGTCCTCATTGCATTATGCAGATGCTTTGCGATTTCATTCTGAACTGACGCTGATGTTTAGAGGCAATTTGCCACTCCAAAAGACAGTCACTACCACATCACAGAATCACCTTTGCCGTGTGTGAGTGTGACATCAGCAATCTGTTTAACAAAGCTCTGGAATCACCCTTTAGGCTTTCAAACCACTTTTGTAATTATTCAGCTGCATTTCAGCTGATTATCACAGTCGAGCTGAAACCATTTTGTGGTGGAGGACGACTGCTGTGAGCTTTTAGAGTGGAATAATAATCAGGATGGTTTGGTTGTCAGTCGCACACCTCCGAATGCCATTAGAATTTGATATGCTCTTTGTTTATCATGCTGACAGATTTATGTTCCCCATTCTTAATCTCAGCCTGAGATGGCACACCCCTGGACCAGCAATAGTCTATTCACTGACCTTCGGATGCATACTGTTCACGAAAATGGCAATGGCTTGCTGAAATCCCTAGCTTCAATCTGATTGGCTGGTTTTATGTAACTATCGGGAGTCAGGATGAACAGGCTTTTTATTATTCCGTCAAGAAACAAAAAGTGCAGGGGGCCTGGGTAGCTCAGACTACCACCCCTGGAGTCGCGAGTTTGAATCCAGGGTATGCTAAGTGACTCCAGCCCGGTCTCATAAGCAACCAAATTGGTCCGGTTGCCATTAAGGGTAGAGTCACATGGGGTAACCTCCTCCTGGTCACGATTAATGGTTCTCACTCTCAATGGGGCATGTGGTAAATTGTGCGTGGATCGGAGAGTAGCATGAGCCTCCATATGCTGGGAGTCTCTGGTGTCATGCACTACGAGCCATGTGAATAGATGCGCAGATTGACGGTCTCAGAAGCGGAGGCAACTGAGACTTGTCCTCCGCCACCCTGATTGAGGTGTGTAACCGTGCCTCCACGAGGACCTACTAAGAATTGCTTTTCCCTCATCAGGCCGTATAGTTTTGAGCATGGTTAGTAGAGGTTCAAGTAGCATTTCCACTTGAACACGGTTCGATACTGTATGATTGCAAACCGTTCCTGACCTTCATTTCTCAACACGGTTACTCAGGACAAAGAACTGTACTAGTTGAATGCCTGTAGTGACATGGCAACTCACGATTGGTCACTTGCTCAGTCAGTCCATTCTAATCATGATTTTGCAGCACCTAAATTGAAAAAGAAACTGTAAACATGTCAACGAGCTCAGACTACTACTGAATGGCACGCTTTAGCAACAAGTTCTGTTCAGCTCAATGTTACTAAACTAAACAGTACCACAAAGCAGTCGTAGTGTGTCGGATATGACCATGTGAGCTCACGGTCAAAAGAAAATACTTTGAAAGTCTTAGCGCTCGACAATATGCAAGATGTAATGTCATGCTGAAAAACTAAGTATACCCTAACCTTAAGTAGCCAGTTCTTGACCATAATAGGCTATGATGTGGAACAGAATCTATGCCGATAGTCAAAAATAATTTTCTTTAGATGATAAGTCAAATAATTGTGAAATCTAAGGTGGTCACTGCAGTCTGATGAGAAAATGTAACTTCTTGTGTCCACTTCAGAGGTCTCAATGTAGTTCAAATAGCAAAAAAGTAATGCAGAAAGTGAGGATAGTGGAAGAGACAATGGAAAACAAGGTTTTCAATAATTTTTCTTATCTGCCCATGCAGAGAGAGAGGGGGACTACACCATTTTCCCCATTTTATGTGCCAGACAACATTAGTAGGTCAAACTGCACAAGAATACATTTTGACTCACTGTATTGTTATAAAAGGTCAGGTATCTGGCTTTAAATGGCATGGCGGTCACACCTTGTATCATGTCAGCGCACTGACTGCAGAACTAGTGCACTGCAGACCTTAGGGGTAAAATCACATACTGAGATAAGCGTAATATCAGTGTTGGCACTGGTGACTGCCAGAACACATGACATGTGTGCTTTTCCCTCCTCCCTCAATATGCACTCTTCTACCAGAGCACCACGATAAATTCCTCTCCAAATCTCCAGCACACACACATTTCATGGTCCAAAAGGGATTGCTGGCCGCTCCCTGCCATCACCCCGGTGTCAGGCTAATCTTCCGCCCTGATGGACAATGGTGGAGGAGTAGAGGGCTTTAATCCATTAGGCCATGAAGCAGAAAACAGACACCGCACCAAACATTAATGGGTACTCAGAGTCGTGCACTCTTTGTATCTGTATTCAATTTCGAGGGATGAGTGAAGAATGAGAGAGGAGAGGGAGGAATGATAGTGCCCCCTTCACTGCATATAATCGTCTCTCTTTGTCCTTGTTGTCTGATTATGAATTAATTCTTTTTGGTCGCTAACAGCACATCATTTGTCAGCATCGGCACTGAACACAGCGAAGGAGATTTTCAGATGAGAATGCACACCAGCAGATTTCTAATAATTGTTTTTTGAAACAGACACAATTCTTTGGAGAATGAAACATAACCGTTCAACCAACTGCAATTTCGATAGAATGAACCACGGCATGGTTTGCAGGGTGATAGATGTGGTAAGATGTGGAGTTCTAAGACATGTGCATACTATAATTGTTTGCCACGATTTTGCTGATTGACAAATTTTGCGGATTGTAAAAGATTTCATTTGTTGAAGGGAGAAATCGGCAGTTATAATGGTTTACTTACATTATGCTATTATATTGATAATTTAGATTTCCTCACCCAACCCCAAACCTAAACCTAACCTATTAACAACAATATAAAACATGTAACAATAGGCAGGTACATGTAGTCACAATTATTTTATTTACATTACATTAAAATATATATATTTTTGAAACTGAAGGTTTTAAAAATATCTATATATCTATATAAAATATATATCTATATATCTATATTTTAATAATACAATATATTGAAACTGAAGGTTTTAGTCGCTGAAAATCTTCCTCTTTGTGTAGGCAGTCACATCTTATTCAAAAATATACATCCAAACATTAGTCACAACCGGTCACATGACACATGAGAGCCAATGGTATTTGACATCAAAGTGACATCTAAAATATGGACAAAGGGTGATGTTTTGGTGACGTAGGGAAGAAATAGCTGTAAGTATGTATCGTAGAGACTGTGTTGGACTGCTCCAATGAGGGCTGTCTAACAAACCAATAGGAGCAAAGCAATTCATGAAGTACAGTAGTTTTCTTTGCTATATGTATAAGTATATGTACTTTATATGGTACAGTTTGACATAAAAGACTGTTGATACTATGATACTAAAGTCTGCCTTGGATTTTACCCAAGATCTTACAAGCAACAATATTAAAGGACAGAATAAAATGACAGAATCGCACAGTGTGCATCTGACTTAAGCTGTGCTAACTATAGATTTCATGCTACATTATTGTCAGCTAAACCACTGGAAAATGTTTATTTATATCTTTTAAAATGTATAAATGACCAGATTTAGGTCTTTTAGGATGTCCTACGACCAAATATAGATATTTAGAGACGTCTAATTTTGAAATTTAATAGCTGTGGAGGAAATTGCCTTTTCGATATGAAGGTGAAAGTAAAAATGAGGTGCAAGCTACTATATATATCCAGTACAGTAACTAGGGCTTGGTGATGTATTGAATATTCACAATATAATCACAATGATTTGGCCTGAACTATTGTGAATATCACAATATTTTGAATTTTCTTTTTATTTGGCGTTTTCTAAAAATTTTGCTTATTTCACAACCCTTCAGGGCTACAGTTAATCAAACTAACACCAGAATCACAATACTACAGTAGGTAGTCAACCAGAATGACCCTACATCTGTGTTTAAGGCAACATGGTAAATACATGCAAGCCATCTTGTTCACAAAAATACTACCAGGTGGTGGCTGTTAAGTCAGAATGAAAAAGGCAAGAATAGTTGTACCCGTAATGTGGTGATAGTGGTCGGGTCTCGGATCCTTCCATCTTCATCCTTCAGGTTATATCCCTCCGGTCTCTTATCTCTCTCACTGATCTTCCACAATTTTACAGTTTTATCTAAAAATAAATCAAAACACAGAGAGCAGCTTCAATACACCATTTAGAGATAGTGGGACATAATAGAAGAAGAAATTGGGAGAAAGATGGAAATAGAAGGTGGGCAGTGGGAAATTTTGCAATCTGTGGCACACAATCTGGCACAGGGCTGGCATTGATCCTGCACCAACAGGGAATGAAAACAACAGCCATACCATCTGAACATGCAGAGATGTATGATGACACTGAAAAAGAAAGCCGAATTTCCTGTTCCTTCGTAATATCTTGATTTCGTTATTAGAATCTTAGCTTGTACATTCTGCTCAAATGATTCAAATCATTACAAATCAACAAAATTCTCATGGAACTGTTTGGTTAGCAATTTTTTGGTGACTGGCAGTGGTTTTGGAAACATAATTCAGAGGAAGAAGGGTGAGGCTATTGTATTCAACTGCAAAGAATTGAAAATACTCTATAATCTTCTGAAGGGAAAACAATAGAGCACAACAATAGGGTCCAAAATCCCATTCATTTTCTCCATAGCGAAAATCATTTTCATATACACCTTTCTAGACAGAGCTAATGTGAGCTCTGAGGTTGTTAAGCGATGGATGGTACTAGAGAAGCCTGTGTCAGTTTGTCAGTGTGGTTTCTACTTCATTTAAAAGTTGTTTGATTAATTATTGGATTCTTGGTGAAAAATAATACTACCCATATTCCTGAAGAGAGATCCGCCAATCAGAGAAGTTGCTGTAAACTAGTTACTCAGCAGTAACCACCCACTCATATAAAGTATTGCATATATTGTAATAGAGTCTCCCTACACTCTCAAAAAAAAATATTTGATATATTTTAATATATTTCGCAATTTTTATAATCTTACAGTCAATCATTTTATACAGTACCTCAATGAAGTACAATACAGTACTTCAGTCGCAATAAATTCCTATGCTTCATTAGAATAAGTAGTTTGTTCCTCTTAAAAGTACACAGTCTGATCCCTAAGTAATTTTTGATTTTCAAATACCTTTTTAGCTTTAAATGTAAGTTTGTAATGCTGAACTGGTTTGAGCTGGTTTGCTGTTTTAAAATACTTTGGTTCCAGAAATATTTTCCTCATTCATTTTTTTAATGCTTACCGATTACCATGCTAGTGGAACCATTACTCAACCTACTCAGAACCGTTCAGCCTGATGGTGGAAAAGTTCATTAAACTTATGGTTAATTAAAAAAATGTTTTATTGAAACCTCAAGTGCACTCACCATTGGTGGACAGCAGGAAGTATGCAGCATTTTGTTGAGGCAGCCAACGAATCTTATTGATCTTCTCCTCAATCTCTAAACTCTTCAGGTAGTCAAACTCCGGCTCATGACTCTGAAACGTGCTGTAAACATTGTACTCCCCACGTCTGTGCGGCTGGTTCTTGCTCTGTGGGAGAGAAAAGAGAAATGTGTCAAATAAATCCAAATCCAACTGTCTAGATTGCCAACTTTGTTGATTAGACCAGCACAGCTGGGGACCAGAACATGTTGTGTTTTGGACACTGTTACCAAGCATGGGCTGCTGGTGTGCTGGCGCCTTCACCTGACTCTATCTAAGTGTCTCATCGGACATTTAACCTAGAATTGTAATACGCGTACAAAACCGCGTAATATCATCTTGCAAAACTTTGCCACAGACACATAATTTTCATGAGATCAGGCTGGCTTTATCTGTTTGCACATGCACAGCGATTTGAAGAGAAGAATTTGTGTTCATTCTTGAGTATATAGGTGCTGAATAACCATTCTCAGATGCAATCTCTGGACATTCTATTAACATTTAATGTGAAACAGAAAGTCCAGAAGCAGAAAGTTGATTTTGGAAAATAATTGGTGGAATGTGGAATTGCTTTAAACCTGGTTACATGTGATAACAGAGCTAAGAGCAATGCATGCTTAGTGGTAGCTAAAAACATAATCTGCCAAAAATATTTAATAAACAAACACAAGGAACAGAGTATGTGTAGTACTCTGTGAATGGTGGGTGCTCAAATTCTCAGGAAATTTGCAGTGCTTTGTCTGGGCCTGTGAAAAACCTATAAAATGCTTCTGATTCTGTTTCCAGCTAATTGCAGGTTTCCAGTTCACAGTTGACCAGTTACATTAATGCATTCACAATCAATGGCAGCATGGAAATAAGGAAGTGTTCATGATGGGAACCATCAAAATCAATAAATGTGAAACCACTCATGCAGTTAAATTAAAGTAAACAGAAGGGTAACGAGAAGGAGGCCCTTTTTAAAGGGGGTGTGTTATGTGTGTGCGTGTGTGTGTGTGTGTGTGTGTGTGTGTGTGTGTGTGTGTGTGTGTGAGTGTGTGTATGTGTGTGCGTGTATTTATCACTTTGTGGGGACCAAATGTCCCCATAAGTATAGTAAAACCTGAAATTTTTGACCTTGTGGGGACATTTTGTCGGGTCCCCATGAGGAAAACAGCTTATAAATCATACTAAATTATGTTTTTGAAAATGTAAAAATGCAGAAAGTTTTCTGTGAGGGTTAGGTTTAGGGGTAGGGTTAGGTTTAGGGGATAGAATATAAAGTTTGTACAGTATAAAAACCATTATGTCTATGGAAAGTCCCCATAAAACATGGAAACACAACATGAGTGTGTGTGTGTGTGTGTGTGTGTGTGTGTGTGTGTGTGTGTGTGTGTGTGTGTGTGTGTGTGTGTGTGTGTGTGTGTGTGTGTGTGAGTGTGTGTATGTGTGTGCGTGTATTTATCACTTTGTGGGGACCAAATGTCCCCATAAGTATAGTAAAACCTGAAATTTTTGACCTTGTGGGGACATTTTGTCGGTCCCCATGAGGAAAACAGCTTATAAATCATACTAAATTATGTTTTTGAAAATGTAAAAATGCAGAAAGTTTTCTGTGAGGGTTAGGTTTAGGGGTAGGGTTAGGTTTAGGGGATAGAATATAAAGTTTGTACAGTATAAAAACCATTATGTCTATGGAAAGTCCCCATAAAACATGGAAACACAACATGTGTGTGTGTGTGTGTGTGTGTGTGTGTGTGTGAGCGTGTATTTATCACTTTGTGGGGACCAAATGTCCCCATAAGGATAGTAAAACCCGAAATTTTTGACCTTGTGGGGACATTTTGTCGGTCCCCATGAGGAAAACAGCTTATAAATCATACTAAATTATGTTTTTTGAAAATGTAAAAATGCAGAAAGTTTTCTGTGAGGGTTAGGTTTAGGGGTAGGGTTAGGTTTAGGGGATAGAATATAAAGTTTGTACAGTATAAAAACCATTATGTCTATGGAAAGTCCCCATAAAACATGGAAACACTACGTGTGTGTGTGTGTGTGTGTGTGTGTGTGTGTTTATAAAATGTAGGGTTTTGTAAAAAAAGCTGGCATGTCCCAATGTGGCTGGATTAGCTAACAGTGTGCACCTTTTCCACAGACAACAAATTTTATTTGATTTAGTGGCTAAATAACTCAAAAAAGCTTCATGTTTGAGAATGTGCACGTCCGATTAAACCTGTGGTTTATTAGATGCCTGTGTTTCTTTAAAAGCCTCATCTGTTTTCAGATTGTGTGCCCATTGAATCCTTGTTAAATGCCACAGGAATTATTGTTACAGGGTGAGGTTCTGAGGTTTTTCTCTTTCTCGGTCATACAGTAAGAAAAGTACAGATTCTTTGACCTGCTGTCAACATGCTGTCTACATGAATCTGTGTATAGGAAAGATTTTATGATCTTACCTCTTGTTCCCTTTGGAAAACTACCACTCTTCCTCCTTTGTCTCCTGTAGCCAAGAGCTCTCCTGTAGAGTTGAACTCCACAGTAGAGATGATGTCAGCTGCAACAGAATACAGTCTTTATGATTACAATGCTTAACATTTTATGTAAGAGATAATGTAGAGTCAGTCATTATCTACTTCACATCATTGTCTTGATCAACCTTTCAGTGTTTATTTAATGAGAATGACCAGCTGACTGCACATTATCCCACTTACTACAAGATTACTTAACAAATAAATAATAAAATGGACATGAAATATTGATCCTTATTTTTAGAGAGGTCTGAGTGGTCTGATACAGATAACTGATACTTTACAGCTTGTTGTGGCCGATAACGATAACTGATCATTTTACTTTTGACGTTTTAACCCTTTAAAATGGAGCTGCTAGCGGTTTTTTTCAATATTCACAATTGAACCAGAAAGTATGTCTGTATTACAGATGTTATGCTGATTTGATTAATAATACATTAGAATAATCTTGCTCAAATTGTACTGTGCCCTTAAGAGGACACAATATTTAACCATGATATTTGTAATTAAACTATAGCGATAATACAGGAAAATGAAAATATTAATAAAAACCATAATTTTGTGGTTATGTTTTTACAATACAAATACCATAGTTTAATTCATATAGTTTTACTATAGTAATATTATAGACTATATAGTAACTATAGTTTTTGGCGGAAATAGTTTTTCTATAGTAATATTGTAACCATTACTGTTGTAGGCTAACCATGTTTTGTTTTTTGGCGGAAACCATGGTTTTACTATAGTAATATTGTAGTAACTAACTACGAAACGTAAGTTAAGTAACCATGTTTTTTTAGCCGAAACCATGTTTTTAATACAATTCACTGTATCCATATAGTATCCATGGTTGTACTATAGATTAACCATGGTAATTGTTTTTGTTACTATGGTTTTACAAATATTTGTAGTAAAACCATAAAAACAAACACAAAACAGCCATACCATCTGAACATGCAGAGATGTATGATGACACTGAAAGAGAAAGCCGAATAAAAACACAAAATTATGATTTCTATTACCATAGCTTTCCATTTCCTGTATTGTTAATATGGTTTTACTATGAATATCAAGGTTAAAATATGGTTACTACTTTAAAACCATGTTCAATTTATTCCAAGGGAATGCAAAAGTACCATTTCTTAAAAACATTTTCCTGCCCTGTCCTCTAAGGGGCTCTGTAGTGTCCACATGAGAATTTAAGTTAATCCTGATGAATGTTGAAAAAAATAAAATAAATAGGCATGATAATAATAATTACATTTTCCTAGTTATCAACCAATAGTATATCGGCTGCCAATATCATGTGTACCTGTAGTTATTTTAGTGAAATGAGCAGTGTTTGATAAGTTACCTCAAATGAAAATGTTATTACTAACATTACTAATTACTTTTCGAAAACAAATTCAAAATAATGTCTATAATTTCTTCTTGTTCATTGTTGCACACAAGTCATACACTCAGCACTGCATGTTTCTCCTTTATAATTACTTAAAGTGACTCTGCAGCTGTCATACAAACACAAAGAGACATATATATATATATATATTAATTTAATTAGTGATTAAATGTATTCTACAAAAATACTATTATTTTAGAAATATGTTTATCCCAGTAATTTAATTAAAGTAATTAAATTAACTGAAAGTCAGTAACTGTAATCTGATTACAATATTTTTAAATGTAATTTATTACACTACCTTTAATACTTTAAAAAAGTAGTTCACTTACAGTAACTAATTACTCTGTACTTGGATATGAGAGACATGAAACCATCACAGCTATGTAGGAAATTGGTTGCCTGGATCTATCCATTTGCGGTCATTATACAAAAATATTTGACCAAGCAATACTGCGATTGACCAAATATTTGGTCAAATATATTTAAAAAGACAATATATGTAATTTTACGGTAAATTTAAAAATATATATATATTTTGTAATGTTAAAATATGATTTTCTGTATAATTAACAGTAAAAATGTATATTATGTTTAACAAGAGAGTACATGTATGGTAAATTATTGTTAAAATGACGTTAAAAACAATAATCGGGCATTCACAGAATTCCCTGTGTGACCCATTTCATTATATTTTATGGGATTAGTTATGTTTTATAACATCACATGACAAATACAGTAACAATACAACAGTTTATTTACTGAAAGAAGTGCATTAAACAAATACACATATCCCCATACACACACTCAACTTGCATCAATAAAAAAAAAATGTAACTACATTATTTACAATTTGTTTTCAGGTAAAGCCTACATTTCATTTTCAGGATGTTCATATATGGTACAAAGAGCTGAACAAAGTCTTCCCAATTGCCCTTAGCAATGCAAGTTAGTCTTTCCAGACCTGTACAGTCGGATAGCTCCCTTATCCACATTTTCAAAGATGGAGCATTCATACTCTTCCAACATAGTGCAATAGCTCTACTGGCTTGAAGGAGTCCAAAGTCCAGAAGTTTAGTCTGTTTCAATGTTTGTATAAAGTCTATCGGATATATTCCAAGAACACAAAGTTTAACATTCAAAGGGACTTTGGTGTTAAACATTTCCAACAGACATTTCATAACCTCCTTCCAGATGTTTTGGATCTTTGGACATCTCCAAAGACAGTGATATAGAGTACCATTCTCATCTAAACATTTAGTACACTCATCTGGAATATTAGCAGACATATAATGAAGTTTGACAGGAGATATGTACATTGTCATTAACCACTTATATTGGAGTCATTTAAACCTTGTAATTATTGTCTCTGTTTGCACTTTTAGACAAGCATCATTCCAAACTGCCTCACCAAAGACTTCTTGTATATCCATTTTCCAAGCATTTAATTTGTCTAGTGTTGATATTGTACTATAGTTAACATTATGGTATAATATATAGATATGTGTCCATTCCCTTCTAAATTCACAAGTGTTATTTCCTCTAATTCTGATAAAGGTGGTATACATGTTATCTGTTCATATTTTGATGACATGTAGCTTTTTAACTGTAAATATTTAAATATTTTTTTTGGGGGGGGGATTAGATATCTCTGACATAATTGATCAAAAGAAAGTAAAAATCGATCATCATAAAGATCATCATGTTCCGAATAACTTTTATATTCCATGACTTAAATCCTCCATGTTTCCTATCAGGCGTAAACTGTTCATTACCCCAAATAGAAGTACATTTAGACAGTGCAGGCATATCACCTATATGTTTATGTGCAGCATGCCAGACTGAGATTGTGTTTTTAAGAAAATAATTTTTTGTGCACTTCTTCAGTTACTTAATATCCAAGGAGTGTAGATACAGATTTAATGGTAGATTTGGAACGGACTCTTGTTCGATGCCTACCCAGGCTGGGGGTGCTTTTGTATGGAAATAATATGATGCTGAGGTCAGTTAGGCAGCCATATAATACCATCTGAGATTGGGAAATTTAAGCCCTTCCCTCTCATAAGGCAGATATAATAGTTTAAGTTGAAGTCTAGCTTTCCTGTCATTCCAGATAAATTGACCAAATAATTAGTTACATTTGTCGTAAAACATGTTTGGTAGTGGCAGTGGGAGTGCTTGAAAATAAAATAAAAATATGGGTAGAATAGTCATTTTTATTATATTTATTCGTCTGAACATGGATATAGGCTAATTGGACCAGCTATTCAATTCTCCAGTTATTCTGTCTACCAGGGGGTCATTATTTGTTGGGATTATTTCACTGAGGTCAGGGGTGATTTTGACACCCAAGTACCTGAATCCTTTAGTCAGAGTATTGACTATGGGATTATATCTTTCTTCCTTATTAAGAAACATTAATTCTAATTTTATATGCAGAAAATTCCCAATTCTACTTTTTACCTTTGTCAGGAAAAATATGTAATTTACATATAAAGAAATACGATGATCTTTCCCCCCAATTGTAATGCCTGATAATCCTGTATGCATTCTCACTGCCATGGCTAGGGGTTCGACTGCCAACACAAATAGCAGTGGAGACAAAGGGCAACCCTGACGGGTGGATTGTTGTAAACTAAAGGGTCTCGAGATGGTACTATTAACAATCGTATAACAATCAAATCCATTCGAGAAAAGTTTCGCCTAATCCGAATCTTGGGAGTACTTCAAAAAGGTAATTGTATTCTATCCTATTGAAGGCTTGACATGCATCTACTTATAGCATTGCTGTGTCTTTTGCATTATGCCTCATGTAGTAAATTAAAAACTTTTCTAATATTGTGATAACCTTGTCTTTTTTGTACAAAACCTTGTTGATCATCAATAATCAACTGAGGAAGATATTTATCCAATCTTCTAAAAAGCACTTTACATAGTATTTTTGTGTCACATCCCATTAAACTAATTGGTCTGTAAGACAAGCATTTTTAATATTTAAGTTATTATAGCTAATCTTAATGAATCTGGGAGCGTTCCTTCAATAAACGATTCTTCATACATGTCAAAAAGTGGCCTTACAAGTTTTCTCTTAAATGTTTTGTAAAACTCTATTGGTAACCCGTCCGGGTCGGGTGCTTTACCACTATTAATGTCCCCTATACCTCACAAAGGTCTTCTGTCTTCAATGGACTGTCTAGTGCTATTTTGTCATCATCTGATATAGTCTGAAATTGTAACTGGTCAAGAAATGCGTTGTGAACTTTTCTATTTTCCGTATATTCTGATTTGTATAGCAATATATAAAAGTGTCTAAAATTATTATTAATCTCTAATGGGTCCATAGTTAAGTTGCTAGATACTGATTTTATACTATTAATTGTTCTTTCAGCTTGCATTTTCTTTATCCTCCAGGCCAATAATTTACCTGCCTTTTCCTGCTGATCATAGTATGTTTGGCTAGTCCACATTAGATTATTTTGCTACTTTGTCTGTATCATAATTAGCTCTCATGACAGATAGATTATGCTATTTTTCAAGGTCGTTGTCAATATTAATTTCAGTTTAGCTTTTTTAATATGGTTTTCTAATGCTCGTAATTCTTGGTTGTACTGTTTGGTTTTAGAACTTGTATAACTAATAATTTCTCCTCGCTTTAAATGCTTCCCATCAGATGCTGGCTGTGGTTTCGTCCGTATTTAATTCAAAATATTATCAATACAGCTTTCCACAAATGTAACAAATCCTGGATCCTGTAACAAATAAACTTGTAATGTCCATCTTGAACACTGCTCAAATCTACCTAAATGGATCTATATATATATATATATATATATATAGCGGCATGATCACTAATTAATATACTATTGTAACAGCATTCTTTTAAATTAGACAGTAGTTCCATAGAAATGAAAAAGTAATCAATACATGAATGAGTTTTATGTGAGCTTGAGTAACAGGAGTATTCCCTTTTGTTCGGTTTCTGCATTCTCCAACCTTCAATTAATCTTAGATCCTTCATATAGTCAATCAATGTTTTTCTAGTTTGTACATGAGTTGTATAAATTCGGGTGGATCTGTCCAATACTGAGTCGAGGGCAGAGTTAAAATCTCCTCCGATAATATTAAGTCCCTCTAATGTAGACAGTTAAAAATAATCGTTAAAAAAATTATGGGTTGCCATCATTGGGACCATAGATATTTATAAGATTTACTTTTTGTGACAAAATATTACCTTGAACAATAATATATCTTCCAGATGGATCTTGGGTAGTTTTTGTAATTTCAAATTATATTGATTTGTGTATGAGGATAACTACACCCCTTGCATTGAAGTATTAAAGGTAGCATGAAATACTTCTTTCACCCAAATAATGTATGGCTAATGCAATCAAATGTGATTCCTGTAGAAAAACGATTTACATTTGAGATATTTTATCCTATTTAATACTTGTTTCAGTTTGGCAAGCTTTCTCATTCCCCGGACATTCCACCTTGTGATTTTAATATCGAAACTACTTTTCTGTTTCGTTTTCACCATAAATGATTAGTTATGTTTCTTATTTTTACTATCAGTTATTTACACTGGAGTGTTTTGTGTTATATTTGATGTAGTTTAGTTAAGGTTTATTACATTATTTTAATTTCACATGTGTTACCCTGATGGTGTTTAGTGTTTGTGAGAGTGACACTGAGCACTGTCTGCAGGTTAATATATCAAGCGTATTATTTAATATCATAAATGAGAGTAATGCATTGTAAAATATACAGGCATCAAAATAACATCATGTAAAGCCTGAAATGTGGTTACCGTATTTTTTACGCTGAATTTCTGGCAACTACAGTGCCCGTTTTCTACCGCAGCTTTAACAGGATTTTTTTACAGTGTAATGATTAGGTCTGATGTGCATCTCAATTCAGAGAACAACTGGTCTAGAGAAAAGCCTACCAGAACATTTTATATCAAGACACAGTAATATTGCATTCAAATAATGCATGTTGTCTCAGTAATTCTTAAATCTACTCTAATATCTACACCATTCATTACAAAGTGTTGTTACACATTTCTTTCTGCAAAGCCAGAGCACAATAAGCTCCATCAAATCTATTAATCACAGCAGAATTAAAACCTGGGTTCTTATCAGCTACAGTGATTAGCATTAGTAAAATGTATTATTTGTCAAAACAACATGTGATTTGTGGGGAAACATCAATTAATCCTCCATCTTAATCTGCATGTGTTAACATGCTTTAAATCTGTTGTAAAATCTGCCTCTCTGAATAAATTTAAGCTGTCGATACCAGCAAAAAGAAGGGAAGAATGGCATGCTGTTCTACTGCCCAACATTTGTGTGAAAAATAGGTCAAATGAGACTTATGAAATGTATAGGATTTTTTGTGTATACAAATGCATAGCCTGAAATAATCCCCCAAAATAATTTTTAGAGGAAGATTAATTGTTTTTAATGTGATACCTTCTTTACAGAACCCCAGGATACTTAAACAGAGAGCAAATGCTGCCATTTCTGCATCATATTCAGTTCAAAATTCTTCCTCTCCGCCCCTCCAGAGAGCCATCACTCCCCTCCTCCGACACAGACAATGATTTGCTATCCATTCATTATCGTCTGACACAGAAATACACAACATCCTTCACATTCAACACTAAATCCTCAAGATTCACAGCCAAGGACCCAAACTGCCGTACAATTTACATACGGAGGATTAGCGAAGACATCTAATAAATCAGATTCCAGAAAGATTTATTCTGATGTTCATACATACAGTGTGTACATAGAAAAGCACATTCAGAGCAAGGAAGCTTATGCATCCATCACAAAGCAACTCTCCATCTTCTCCCAGCACATAAAATGAGCAAAAGTGACAGATTTTGTGACTCAATGCATTCTACCAAATACTATTGGAGTACTTATAAAATAGGAGGGTCTCCTACCTTGAAGAAATCTCCTTTTATCTTCCTCAAAAAGATGCATCTGTTTCACAAGCTGAAGCTTTGTAAGGTTGATCAACTCAATATAAAGAAAACAAATTCTTAATTAGTCTGCATACAATTGTAATCTAAATGCATGTTTTTGCAGAGGTTGTGTCTTTAGTGCTGTTCGCTTATGAAATATGGAGCAATAGATGTAACAAGTAGGAAGGGGTGCTTCAATTTTTTTGTTTTTTATATACCCACACACACACCCTCAATGGATTTATTGCTTGCTAAATTGAAAATGGGAGGAAATGGTTGCCATGGAGACCCTTTCCATTTCTGTTGTGCTACATTTGACTGAAAGACTTGTTAATCAGACTAAATGCATGGTTTACAGTCAATGGTACACTGAGAGAGACGACTCTATATATTCCCATACTACAGGGGCCAAGAAAAACATCTAAAAATATTATGTATGTACACAATATATATATATATATATGTGTATCCATTTTAAAATATATTATCATATTTGAAGTAGGGCTGTTGATTTAATGCATTAATCTGGTGCGATCAGTTATATGAAAAATAACACATTAAAAACATCAATGCAATTAATCATGTCCCCAACCATTACATAAATCCCATAATAAGGAATATTTCTATCATCAGAGCAATTCAAGCCTGATGTACCACTTTGATGTTTTTGTGAATATGTGGCATTAAGGGGCAGTCAGCACAACTCTGGCAGAGCAGTCTTCCAAAGATGACACACTCGTACGCTCAAAGACATCCAGATAAGGCACAACAGAACACAGAATTCTCAAGACCGGTTTTTGACATTTTCAAACTACGATTAACTTGCCATAATGTCCTAAAGCAATTAAAGGCGGTCGCACACCAGATGAGAATCACCATGCCGCATTGTGATGTGGCTAGGACACATCCATGAGGTTCATGTGGCAGACAGTACACACAAAAGTTAGCAAGGTTTTTCACTTCTTAAAGAATGAACAAGGCTAGAGTAAATAATATATGTCCATTGATAATGATTTGGGTCGAATTTAGTGGAAAATATTTGAGTTGAGCTCCGTGGCGCAGCAGAAATTTGAGCAGCCTCCAGAGTTGTAGGTGGGCACCGCCGCTTACAGACGGTGTGCATACATTCATAGAAAACAATTGTTTTGAATTTTAGAACGCGCCATGTCATGCTCGAGATGCCAGTGTGCTGCCCCCTTAAGACTAGTGACGCTGAATGACTAGAGCTAAAGACGCTAAAATGTAGTGAGATGCGACCAAAGTGAGACACTCCAAAGGCATCCGTCTGAAGCATAGGTACACAGACTAACAATTCAAAAATTGTGCAGATGGAATATGGCTAATAATAAGGGTACATTTCTCTATATTTAATATGCAATTAATTTGATTAATTAATTGTTACATTTTTTAAAAGATTGACCTCCCTAATTTTAATACGTACATTATATATAATTATTTTATAATATATATTAATATATATTTAATAAAATTATATTCAGTCATATATCTTTATCAAATTTATATAGATATCGCTATAGATGCTATACTAATTTAAAACAAACATTCCATTACAAATTATATTATCAGCATAATAACATAATAAGCACATAACTGGTAATCTGGTAATCAGAAGTTTGCTGGTTCGAGCCCCACAGTCACCACCATTGTGTCCTTGAGCAAGGCACTTAACTCCAAGTTGCTCCAGAGGGATTGTCCCTGTAATAAGTTTCCCTGCAAGTTGCTTTAGATAAAAGTGTTTGTCAAATGCATAAATGTAAATGTAATTCTGTAGATATATTAGATGTAGCTAAATTTATATATACAGTATATAGATACAGAAACAATATTGGTTATGTCAATTGAAACCACCATATAACCAGCTTGTATAAAATTAAATAAGGAGGAGTCTACTGTTTTATTGTTTCCTGTAACTACACGAGCCTCCCTTTTCTAACGGTTAAGTATGGAGAACAGAGCGCTTAGTGGTGTGGTTAGGTGGGGTGTCAGAAGACTCCGGCCCTCCTTTAAATGAAGATGATGGAGGACTCTGAATGAGGATTAGGACACAGGGGTCTGTTGTTTCACAGAAACGTTACTGAATTACTGATGCATTGTCCAATAGTCAGAAGATCTGTCATGCACTCCCTTGCTAATAAATAAAGCAGGGATATTCAACCTGATGTTTGAGTCCATTGATCTGGATGCTGTATTTCTTATCTGTGCCTGCAAAAAGACTATAGATCCCCCCAGATTTTACAGCTTCTTGAGGGAGGGTGAGTTGAGCTTGGGGAATACATTCACTACAGTCACACTTAATAAAATACTAAATAGGCTTTCATCTTGTTGTTCTTTGTTTCTCAATAGTGATCAACTTATCAAAAGAGAAAAAAGAAGCAAAAAAGCTTCTAGTACAGGGTTGTATAATGACACACTAGAGTTCTAAAGACTAGTAAGGTGCCTTGCTTTCTACTGATTTGAAATGCTTTTAGTTATGTCTACTTTTCGGTAAATAATTGTTACCTGTGATGCATTAATTGCTGCTTCTGGAGGCAGCTCACTAGGTTTTGGAACAGAGCAAAGGTAATGATACAGCTTTTCAGAGCAGCTGCTGTATACAGCAATATTTCATTAACTGTTAAGGTGCGCCTGACAATAAACACACCGCTTTGCAGCAACGCAGACCTTTCTCTCATTATAAACACATTAGCATGATGCAGTCTGTGACGGAAGAAAACTGATGACAATGTTTTAATGAGTTTGCTCAATTACAGACACATTATTCCTCATCTTGCTCTTAAGGATGAATGGGAGAGTGCAGAGCAGAGATAGAAAACTTGAGGGGGAGGGGCTAAAATCAAAGCATCTGTTGACTTAATAGAGACTGATTTTATAAAAGCAATTTCAAGGCTTCTTGACCAGGGTCCCCTTGCACATTACTGTTTGACAAGGAAATATCCAGGACAAGACTATTTTAAAATAGCATATCCCTGTTTTACTTGCTTTGACTCCCCAGAACTAGGTCACATTTCAGGCCAAAATCAAGAGAAAAGAACTAAGAAATTATATTTTGCAGAATGTTTTGAAAATTAGGACAATTTGAGAACACTTTTTTGAGAAAAGATTTTTTCGCAATGTGACACTATCATTTATCTGCAAACGGCAATGCAAAAACACTCATTATTATTACTGTAATGTGAAGAAAATAATGTAATGTAATGTAATATTATTCAAACTGTTAAGTATTTATTAGGATTTTGAATTGAATAAATGTTTTTAATTAATTAATTGCAGAGTATCCTGTGATTGCATGTTTACATGCCAATCATGTTATTAAAATTTGGGCAAAATCAGTGGACTCAAATGGGCAGATTCAGTTCATATCAAGCTTTACTGGCAAGAGAAACTTAAGTGTACATTGCCTATGCAGTATTTGACAGTCTGTACATACAAATATAAAACAAATTTGATCCTGCCTTTCAGTATCTATTGCCACCTTCCTGTCTCTCTCCAGTGGTTTCGCTTTTGACACGGACTGGTTCAGATGGCATTGAGTGAGCGTCTTCGGGCGATGCGAAGAGATGAGGCAGCTTGCCCGTATCTCTCCCACACTTGGCTCACAGCTTCCAGGTAAAGTCTCCATTCTCAGTACAGTAAATCCACACCCTTGTTTATTATGCTCGGGACATGTGTCGTGCGTAATGAATAAGCATGCATTGCTCCACGCAATCAGTTTCTGTGCTAGTATATGCAGTCGAGTTGAGCGTGTAACTTTGAAAATTTACATATGCCAATTTTAGCCACATGAAGTGTGGAAAAACATTAGTGAATTTCAGGAAGTGAAAAAAAAACAGACTAATTAAATTAGTTTAATTTATTTTACATATTAACGGTCAATTATCAAATTAAGATGTAAAATTTCCCAGCCCTAGTATTTTTACATCATTAAAATAAAATAATCATTGTATTATAGTAATTCTTTATTTAAATGACTGAATAAAAGTAATTCAAATCTAATGAGAATTACCATTGAGAATTATGGCAATTACAAAACCTGTCTAGAACACATTATGGTAATGAGAATTGCCTAAAAGCTTCATGATCTTAAAAATCGAATTTCTTATTTCTTTCTTTTAATTTTGGCATGAAGTATGAAATATGTTCTTGAGAGCAAGTGGAGAGCATTCATTGTATCAAAAGGAATCAAATATCAGGTCTAATGTCCTGCGGGTTAG
The DNA here is from genome assembly GCF_025860055.1 of Xyrauchen texanus. NCBI lineage: Eukaryota > Metazoa > Chordata > Actinopteri > Cypriniformes > Catostomidae > Xyrauchen > Xyrauchen texanus. The sequence continues at coordinate 9,656,673 of NC_068294.1, read as the reverse complement.
TCAGCTACTTTGAATATCTTTATGCATTGCTGGCCATAACAAAGTGGGCAGTGAGTTACAGAGTGCAGTCAATAAATCCTGCCGGCAGCCGTGTCTGCAGCAGCAGGGTCAAAGTTCAGGGTCTCATATAGCAGAGTGCTGCTGGGAGTGAAGCGATCGCTCTCGTGCTGTAATTTGCAGCCGCTCTCATTACTCACGCACTATAAAGTGGGTTACCGTGCCAACCTGTCTAATCCCAGCACCCCTGGCGACTGTTCGACATGTATGATCATGGCTTCCCCAACACCAAGGCATCATGGGAAATACCAAAAATATAATGTTCTGGATAGCATACTGCCATACTACATGTACTCCTTCTAAAGTATGGAGTATGAATCCACAGTGTTTGGATTCTCTGTAGGCATGGAATACCTGGATCACAATACCTTATTAATTTACAAATGTATTTTCTTCACTTTTGCACACACAAAATAAGAATGAGATAGAATCAAGATCATCATAACAAAGTATTAAATGCCACTGAAGGCTATGCAGTGATGTAAAGGACAAGACCAACAAGCACTGGGAGGGTAAATTGCAAATTGAATGGGTTTTGTGGTATAGTTTCTACTATCAACCCTCAAATAATATGAATATCTCATTGAGGTTTCAGCATAGCACAGCTGTCTGCCACATAAAAGAGCGACTGGTTTAGGCAAAAGTAGGTCAGTGGGAGTCTGCTCAGCCACTTGCAGCCTAAAGAACATCCAATCATGTTTATTTTAAAGTTAAGCCCAAATGAAACTATTCTGTGCAGAGCCTGAGTGTATGTGTATGTCTGCAAGGAATCTGCAATTACCACAGAACCTGATAGAGCACTGTGTTGTAATATATTGTTGCATGTTCAGCGGCGTCTCTGAGATTAGAGCCCTTTTGCTGAGCTCAGCACCTATAAGGATCAGTCTGAAAAAGAAGATTACTGCCTTAACTTCTCTGTTCTCTGGTCATATACATTAAGTGCCTATAAAGAATGAAAAATTGGTTGGTTGACCCCTAACAGTGAACAAACAGTGTTAAATGGTCAAGATTGTATGGGGTGGATTAAAGGGTAGTTCACTTAAAAAGGAAAACTCTGTCATCATTTATTCACCCTCATATCATTCCAAACCTGTATGACTTGCATTTATGCATTTTTAAGCATTTATGCATTTGGCAGACACTTTTATCCAAAGCGACTTACAGAGCCCTTATTACAGGGACAATCCCCCCGGAACAACCTGGAGTTAAGTGCCTTGCTCAAGGACACAATGGTGGTGGCTGTGGGGATTGAACCAGCGACCTTCTGATTACAAGTTTACCAGTTATGTGGTTTAGACCTCTACACCACACCACCACCACTCCTTCAGACCCGAATTTCTTCCATGGAACACAAAAGGAGAGGTTAGGCAGAGTTCCTGTAGCTCAACCGGTAGAGCATGGCGCTAGAAACACCAAGATCATGGGTTTGATTCCCAAGGAACACACAAAATTATACAATGTATACCCTGAATGCACTTTAAGTTGCTTTGGATAAATGCACAATAAAAATACCATAAAAGTAGTCCAGACTAGTTACTATTAATTACCTATTAACTGAAAGCCTTCCTCTCTGCTGGAGCTTTCAAATCACATTCACGTATATTTAGATATACACCAGATTTGATGTAAATTATTCTAAACGCCATTGGTTCTCCTTTGTCTGGTGCAATCTAAATTGCTCTGGATGCAGCAACTTTAATATACGTTTCCTTATAGGAAACTATCTTATTGATTCAGAGCATTTGGAATATAGCGCACAAGTAGCCTTGGGCTCGATGCCTTTTTCACGCATTGATAATCTGAAGGTTCTCCCGATGATTATCAATATATATCAGTATTCTTTAAGATATAAATTAGGCTGTTTGTTGCACAATAGTCTTTATCTTTTCAAATATTTTTCTCAACACAACTTTAAAGTGTGAGCGCAGGGTAAACTACAGGGACACCAGACGTGTCTGGCTGACGACATGGTGTGTTCTAATATTTGAGACAATTATTCTTCACGAAAGTACGCACACACCACCAACGTTCAGCACCAAAATTCTGAAGTGCTACTGTTTTCCATTAAATTGGACCTAAATCATTATCCAAGGACAAATATTATCTATTCTTGCCATTGCTGGATGATATATTGTGTTCATTCTTGAAGTACAAAAAACTTTGGACTGCCATCTGCTGTGCTGCATCAGCTAGTCCTGTGTGTGTGTGTGTGTGTGTGATCGTTACCAAGACCGGCTTCAGTAAATTTTATATCACCCTCTTGTGGTCTCCCAGCGCTATTATGCCATACTGTTAAACAGAAGCCAACTGAGTGAATTGGAAAGCACGCAAATTAGGCCTCTAATTCCAATGTAAAATTCCCCCTATTCACTCTCCATGCACTGTTGCCTTGTTATTTAGATTATAGATTTAAACGCTGACCAATAGCTGTGTGCACAATGTTCTAACTGGCTTCTGTTGTGAAAAATGTTACATAAAGTCACAATCATATAGATTATTATTGTTAAATGGATATCATAGAGCAAACACAGACAGCTCTTGATGTTTCTGATTTTCCTGTTCATTCTTTACCATTAAAATCAAATCATATTGATCAACCAATCTATACTTTTCAGCCAGGACAGCAAACAAAACAACAAGCAGTAGACTGTGCCTGATGGTTATTTATATTCCTGGATTGTATCAACTGATGACTCCATCGATTTGCTTTAAGTCTATGTCTGGCAGTTTCAAAGGCAGTGGAATAAAGGGTTGCCTTCGGCCGGCTGCTAAATGAAGCAGGTCTGGACTAATTTCACCAGACACGGGCATGATTTGAGCGGGTAATAATAAGCTTGACCACCTGCTGATCGACAACAATGTCAGTGATTCTCTGATACACACAGTCATAGCGAAGTCATAGTCATCCATTCACCACTGCAGACAGAATGAGACCAAATAAAAAAGCTAATTAACCTTATTTCTTGGAAAAATGCCCTGTGGAAATGAAAGAGAGAGATGGTGCAGGACTCTTGGGAATGATTTGTTGGTTGTGTGTGTGTGTCTGTGTATCTGAGACAAGGGCTGTAAAACGAGATTGCATGAAGGGGGCTGATCTTCTAAGAGGGGGAAACTTGGTTTGAATTTCACACGTCATTAACAGATACATAATTTAACTACAGATGTGGTGAACTAAAGCCATGGGATGCCAGATAAAACACAAGAAAAGTGACAGACAGTGTATGTACAGTGCCTCATTAAACTGTAGTGCGTCTTCTCTCTTTGCCAAGAAAAAAAAAGCATGAATGGCTAAATATAAAGAGAGAAATTAGCTCTGTTCCAAAAACTAGTAACTAGTGAGCCTAAGCTGGTTTGCTGGTCTCAACTGGTTTCCAGCTGACAGACTTGCTAAACTAGCTGAACTCCACTGGCAAGACTGGAAGACCAGCTTGGAGGCCCGCTAGGACCAGCAAAATAGTTTATCTGGTTTAAGATGCTTTTTTTTTCAGCAGGGCTATCTAACTCAACAACATTTTAAGGCATCATACACACTCCTGATGTGAAGGCCATTCCCAAATCTCATTTGATCTAATTCTGCTATCAAAGGTACATTGTTTTGGAGGAATTTTAAGGCAGAATCACATGTATACTTTGCAGAAAATGCAATTCCATAATGTACTGCGATGAGCACAGTTAAAAAAATTATGGTGATGGTGGACAAAGCTAGAAAACTTTTGACTATAAATATGCTTATACTTCATTTAGTACTGAAAATTAATAATACAAAAAGTGAAATCTAATTAAAATGTACTGTTTTACCCAGTTTTTGCACGTGCAATGTATTTTTATGCATACTAGAGTATCATCCTAGCAACATCATAATGTCATACTTAATAGAACAGTCTGGTTCTGGAAGAAAAAATTCAGTTAATTTTCTTCACAGGCGAACTGATTTTGAAAACAGACCTACCATTTAAGTTGTAAATCGATTGCATAAGCTTCTGTTGAAGCCATCAACCTGCGTCATTTCAACTTATTTAAAAAATGTGCTTAATGACAGAATTTCTGGTGAATAATTATACTACCCATGGTCATGAGGAGAAACACTCCACCAATCAGAGATTTGCGACCAACAAATTGCAACAAAAGAGCTTGGCAGCAGCCACCACCTCCCATGACACACTGTGAATGACACAAGTGAGTCAATCTACAATCTCAAAAAATTTATATAGTTGTATATATCTGAATATTTTGCAATAAAATTCAAGTATACCTTTGTCTTTTTGTTTCAAATTAAAAAAAATTTTCAAATCAAAATTTGTAATGTTACGATTCGCCTTTGAGCTGATTGGTTTGGTTCATGGCTTAGAAGTCTTTTATGAAATCTCTATGGAACAAATGTAAGGGAAAAATTCTTCCAGAAACAAGTCATCTGAAAAGGTTGGCTGGTACTTTTTTGCTATTGTAATCAGCTGAATTGAGACTCCTGTTTGGAGCACTACTTGTGTGGCGTATGAAGTTGCCACCTATGTAGAGTGTTTCAAATACATTTCTATCTTGGTAGGCAGCTGTCTATGTAGGCAGTTGACTAGGTTTTATGTTCCCTCCTGAAAAAAGAAAACAGAATAGCTGGTCACCAGCATATATTATGTTCTGATTGCTGGAGTACTGGTTTTCCAATAAGGCTTCTAAACTAGCTTAAGCAAAAAGACACTCTTGTCAAACAGCATCACCAAAATGTCCATGCTGGTCAACTTGTCTCTCCGCTAAATACTGCTGGTGAACCTCAGGGCTATGCTGGTCCAACAGCTAGAAAAGTGTCAAACCAGCTAGGCCCGTCTGATCGTGGTTATTTGCATCAACCACGGTTATTTGAGATAACCGTGATTATTATTTACTTCAAATTTCAATCACATTTTAATGCCCAAATAAGAAAATTTTAAGTGAATATATAAATGGCATCAGTAGTGTGTTTGTGTCATTCGGTTGAACTCTGAGCATCACTGAGCCGCACCGCAGATGTCAACCAACGCAAAGCGCTCCTGTTTCACTTTAAACAATCGCGTACTGGGAAATGTTCCTGCTCATAATGGGTTCATAAACACAGTGTTAATGACATGCAGTGACACAGAGGAGGAGACACTCGCTTACTCTATTTCTCTGGAGTGATATAATGATATCTCAAAGGATTTGCTCCATGAGAAATAAGGGCTCATGGGTTTAATCAAAGAAATATGACAATTTATATGACAAGTAATCGTGAAAGCCCTAAAACAGACAACTAATCGTCATAAATCCCAATTATTTATTTGACAATTAATAGTCAGCCAAATGTCATAATTGTGACAGCCTTAAAACCAGCACTAACAGCACAAACTAGCCTGGACCAGCACAGGAATTCATGCTGGTCTTTTCAGCAGGATTATTTGTCCTTTGAAGGAGCCTGATTTCAACCTCATACTTCAGTTTATGAGTTTAGATTTCTCCTCATGTGGTATTGGCTACATCCCTCGTTAAAAATCTCAGAGTTTGACAGCAGTTCAATGTTTAATGCAACCAGCCCCTCACTGTTTGTCCTCCTCTTGCACTCCGCCTGACGCTTGGCAACAACATTAGCACCTCACTGTTTCCCTCTGAATTAAAAATGGGCCCCTTTGGGCGGGTGAGATATTTCTCTTTATGATTAAAGTCTTAAAGTGTAGCCTTGAACAGTTTGTGTTGGCAACGTCGACTGATGCCGTCTGTCTGCCCGTCACTCTGTCTCTCATTCTCTCTTTCCTGGATAATACCACCAGGCCTGTGCGGGGAAGTGCATGTCATTATCCCTGATGTACTGTTAGAGCATGGGGGTGTAAATTGTATTGCAGGGGTTAGAGTGGTGGGGTCACCCCCACTGGGCCGCTTTGAGCTTCGTCCTCCCTACTGATGAACTACAGAGCTATTTTAAACAAGACCATTACATGGCAAGAGCAGAGAGGGCTATGAACCTTCTGAGAGAAAAAAAAACAGTACAATGTAGGGGGAAAGATTTGGTTACACATCTAAACGAAAATGGATTTAGTTTGCCCTCAAGCACTGAATATGTTGTTTATAAGGTTTATAGCTAGAATGACCATGCTTTTATTCTGTAAATGGTAGCATTTTATTACCCCAACATGAAGAAGGGCAGATATATATAGTCAACATCACTGGTTTCCACAGCAATTCCATTTACTCATTATTATAAGGTAAGATTATATTGTGGGCTGAGATTGTGATGAGGTAATATTGTATCGCAAAGAGGTAAGATCTCATTGCAGTAAGAGTGAGGTAAGATTGTGGTTAGACACTATTAAATTAAATAGTTCACCCAAAAATGACAAATCAGTCATCCAACAAGCTACACCATGATCATAAAAAGCACCATAAAAGCATTGCATATGACTATTCCAAATCTTCTGAAGCCATATAAGACAGCTTTGTGTGAGGAGTCCAAATTTAAGTTATTTGTTGAATATTTTCCCACTGCCAAACAAAACTTATTCGCAAGGTTGTCAAATAAAAATGTGAATATTTGTCAAATTTTAAATAAAAATGCACATTTAAATGCAAAAACTGTGCATTTGAATTTGAGATGTGTGCCAAGCACTGATGCTGACTTGTGGAGGCTATTGGTCATCATCCCGCAGCACAAGGAGGCCATTTACACAGAACCATTATTTGTTGTCTGCTCTGTTTTCCCATTGTTTTTCTATGTAATACAACCTTTCTATGTTGCACCACGTCCAGCTGCTATTTTGAGTCTTGTGTACGGTGGCACCGGTGTACCATGCAATACTAATGCCATGTCCACACTAATATGTTTTTGTTTGAAAACGCATACTTTTGTCTACATTTTAGCCTTCCGTCTACATTGAGACAGCGTTTTTGACAGCGAAAAATGAGCTTTTTGAAGAACGCACTCCCAAGTGGATACATTTACAAATTACATCTTTGCGTTGTAGCGAGGACAAGAGAAACGGAGATTTATGAAACCGATGACGTATTTGCTGTCATGTGATCCATTCAACCTATCACAATCAAGATGCAGCCCATGTTGTAGCGGCATTGTTGTATCTGCGATTCACTTTGATAGCATTGTTAAAGATAAACGTTACTTTGTACAACCTTCACATTGCATTCCTTCAAAGGCAACAGCAAGTTTACTGGGAACTGTTGTCCCGTGACAGAACACGAGGACAATTGCATTTCAGACCATAAATGGAACGCTAGGTAACCTTCCATTTTGACGTGAATGAACTATACTTCCGTGCATGCATACACAGGCAGTTGGCGCATCCGCGCTACGATTGCTATGAAACACTGGACTTTCTCTTTAGACCCTTTATAGTCCTTCAGACTCAAGTTATACAAATACAGGTATCTCCAGACCTCCTCCACACACACTCTTGACTTGCACATCCACTGTTGTAGTTTTTACCTTCATGTCCTTATGTTTAGCAGCGATCACATCTTCTTCAAGCGCTTCTTCGTGACAGCACTAGCTCAAATGTGAGTGCTGCAACCTTGTGGACCCACTAATTAGTACAAATATCTCGATGCAGATACTGTATATACGGGCTGCACACGTTCAATGCTCGTGGACTGCTGGTGACGACATTTACATAATGCATCCTGTACGCAGACCCTCATTGTTTGTGTCTGACCGAAGTATACTTTGGGCGTAAGGAGATTTAAGAGTTTTCATACATTTCAGTGTGGACGAACAACTTTTAGAAAAAGCTTGAAAACAGCACTGTGGACGAAGAGCGTTTAGATAAAACTAAAACGCCATTTTCAAATTGATCTGGATTAATGTGGATGTAGCCTAAGTTAACAGATCTGTCTATTGAAGCGTTCCTTCAGCTTAAGATAAGAAAATACAAACTGGCTTAAAATCTTTTGATTTTAAATTTGATGTACTTTTGTTTAAAATGAAATGCATTTTCATTAGGTACAGTAACTGAAATAATGTCTTTAAAATCATATGTATAGTGGTAATATTTAAGTGAAATATTCAAATTTAGTTCCTCAGTATTTTGACAGCCCTAACTTCCAAAAACAATGAGGTGTTTGGCATCAATGATGTTAAAATTGGCACAATGCGTCTTCATGTGGCAACTAAAGTCTTCAATTTCAGTCTGTTCTTCACACAAACTGTCTTCTGAATCATATGGCTTCAGAACACTTGGAATATAGCGAACGAGTCATCTGAACTACTTTTATGGTGCATTTCTGATGCCTTTGTGTCCTTCAGCCCATGATCACTGTATGTTTTCATTATATGAATAAAAGCAGTATGTAATATGGGTTTGGAACTTAAATCTAGATGCTGCAATCTACTTCTTTTAGTGCAGTAGTGCTTACATAAGTAGTATTATAACTGCGTCTGGACCAGCTGCCTGCTCTGAACCATGGGGTCATTACTGTCTGTTGAAAGTTCTGTTGGCTTCGGTCCCTGTCTCTCTCTCTCTTTCCCTATGAGAACTTAAGCAGTGCCGTAGAATTGAGCTACTTTGCTAGCTTGTATGATGATGTTGTCTGTTTTTCAGTGCATTTTCTCATTCATTAGTGTGTCGTGTAGCATGAGTGCTGGAAAGGTCTGATGTTTAAGGATGTAGGGGGAGCGTTCTGGTCAGTTAAACCCATTCAACCCAAATAAAGACAAAAGCAGAATCTTTTTTCTCTTTCTCAGCATGGTCACATCCATCCTTCAGCTGTTAACACTGTCATCCTGCTAGCATCGTTAAATTGTATTGAATTTTGTGCAGTCACCTTATTCCAACAGGGAAAAAACTGATCTAAAAAATTGTATCTGTGCGTGTTTGGCCTATGGTCATTTCCAAAAAAGGTATGAAATATCAGAATACCCGGTGCAAAGGAAATGCTGGGGAATTACGCTGCTGTGGAATATGACTCCCGTGGATATCATTTTGAAAGGCGCAATATTCCAGGAGCTATTAAAAAACTAATTTCCAGATCAGCTCTGCACAAATCAATGCAGCGTTTACACTGCAGTCGTGGAATATTAACTCTATTCATATTAACTCTTTACCTAAAAGGTCATAATGCACCCCCCCATAGCATAATTTGATATTTGTCTTTCCCGTAATGGATGGGGGTGCCAATAGTTGTCTTTTCTAAAACACTTCAATATCACCTCTTTCACCTCTCTGTCAGGGTTTTATTAGGTTTGGGACCCCACAAACCACTACTGGGATTACAAAGTTACTCTTTGAAATCCAATTACAATGGCCATGCCACTTAAGTGAATTAGTCAAATTGGGTAAGAGAAGAGGTATTTTGGTAGGTCACGTTCCTGGGTCATAGGGCACTTAGAACAGTTTGTTTCAGGGATGTGTGCACGTGATAATAAAAATCAAAGATGGAATGGTCTATAAAACAGCAATTATCATTGTGCATCAACACACACTACACTCCACTGTAATTGATCCCAGTGGAGAATTCACAATACACCAATCTACAATGCCACATTCTATGTGTGTCTATAGATGGAAACACAAGAGTGTTATAGTGCTGTGTTATTAAACAGCCTCCTCAGCCTGATGGAGAAAACATAGAGAGTGTAACCTTGGACCTGAAGTACACCTCTATGGATGTCTGTAGTGGGAAATACCACCATCATCTACAGCATCACGTGAGCCAGACAGTGTTCGTAATGCACTGAAATGTAGTAGTAAGGGTGCGGGGATGATAGATCCACATCCATTAACTTTAGAATCTAGAGCACTAGATTGTAACACTCAAATGCAAATATGTGCACAGCATTTGCAAATGGCATATTAAAAAACATTGGTGTACTGATTAGTGGTCGACCGATATGTCGCTGAGGCCGATAAATCAGCCTGACTTTTTTAATAATCGGCTTCTACCAATAAATTTTCCAGTTTGGGCAATTTTGTTCTTGAGGGCACCAAAAATCACCTGCATGCATGTGAAGCGGCTGGGACATGTAAACGACCAGTCATGGTTAATTTTGTTGTTACATGCCATCGTGTTACCACAATACTGTGCAATACAGTCTAATTTAAATGATCCGCATATCAGAGCCGCCACAGCAGATGTGTTTGAGCTCATAATGTTAAAGTTTTAACTTTTAACGTCTTGTCTAATGATAAAAAGGCAAATATCAATACAAATATTTTCACGGATGTAATAAACCAACCTCACACAACTTCAGCAGATCCAGCATCCTCATAAATCTTCCTCTGAAACACGTATACTAACAGTCTCTCCTCAACTGTTCCCTGTAACTTTTCTAATTATAAAAGGCAAATATCAATAAAACTTGTATTATGTACCATTTGCAAATATGCAGATATCTTGTTAAAACCTCATGAAAATCCAGCATTTTCTTCCCATCGTGCACTCATCTAATATCTTCCTGCGTGTATTCCATCAACCAGAATCAAAAACTTCATGATCAGGTTCAAAGTGCCTCTCATTCACAAACCATTATGGTCACTCCGTATTACTCCAAGCAGGCATTCTAGCCCGTTTAATCTGTCAGGAGATGTCAGCTGCTGCTCGCGCTGGATCCGCACAAGCTCATGAGTGCAACTTCAAGGCTGTGTCCGAAACTAGGAAAATGCTGCCTCCAGAGGCTATACACAGAGGTATGATTAAAATAAGGTGGTTTTCAAACTGTTCGGAAACCAGTTTCCTAAGGAATTCCATTCATTCAAAACAGATGTCAGTTAAGCCATTAACTGATTAGGCAGCAAGGTAGCAAGCAGATGTGGAAAGTAACAAATTACAACTACTCTCATTACAGTACTTGCGTACATTTTAAAACATTTTCAACATTTTAAAGAATAAATAAATAATAGTACTATAAAAATGAAGTATTCAACTTCGCTACAATTATTTTTCAATTACCAAGTAAAAAAAACAATTCGGAATTTTTGGGAAAAAGTAAGTTCTAAGGGCACAGATTCATGAGCACAGAAGCTTGCATAAACTGCCACCAGTGTCCTCTCTTCTCTAGCTTCTCCAAGACTTTCTGGCCTGTCACGATACAAGAACTATAATACTGTGATTTTCTGCATATGTCATTTTATTCTGGAAAGGTACCGTTCATTCAGGAACGAGGCAATCGTCTGAACATGTTTAACCACTGATCAAACTTCACTTGTTTTTAAGGTAGGCAATGTTTTAACTGTGCCACACATTAACACAATGTAGTTTGACATATATGTGGAAATATCTTGTTTAATTGTTACTATATATCTAAAATAAACTTTTTAAATACTTTAGAAAGATACAATGCCAATAGTGTTGGAAATTAACAGGGAATCGGAGCAAAAATGCCACCAAAATTGGCAAAAATATCCCTGAAATTAAAAATATGGGGGCAAAACAGAGTTCCCGTGTGTTTTTAATAATATCTGATATAGTTACAATTACATATATTGTGATATTCTTTTGACTTTCCCCTGAACATAATTGTTTCCCCGCCATCCAGTTCTTCGCACCATCGCTCTTCGCTTCTATCAATCCGCATCAGTTCGGTATTTTACTCCAGCATTAAATTCCATAACCGTTCACCCCTCTTGTTCCAAATAAACTGTCCTAACGGGTTACACTCTTGCTCACGGTGCTGTACTGTACATCTCTGCCCTGTGCTGCTGTTTATCTGTCTGAAAAGCTTCACACTCTAAAGGCCAAAAGTGCACAAGGGATAGATGTTATATAAAAAAGGTATGAGAATCACAAAACGTTTATTATTACAATTGTAATTCAATAATACATATACAGAACAACCACTTTTAGTGTTTGAATCAATTATATCTCTCAATAAACATTGTGAAATGTTTATTTTTGCCTTATATTATTCAGTTGGCGTGTAGGAGATGATAACAGTTTTTTCTTAATAATCTCATTCCATATCTGGATAATTGCTGCAATATCATAGAGGATACATTTCCTCCTCTATGATATTGCATTATATTAGATTTTTACAGTATGTTATTTAATAGCCAAAATACGCAGAACGACGTGATGGCGAGGAAGTCCACCCCTCCTCCCAACGACCAGGTGCTCTGTCTTACCACGGCAGATGTGCGGAAAACTCTACGTAGAGTCAACCCACGGAAGGCTGCTGGACCAGACAACATTCCTGGCAGAGTGCTCAGAGGATGTGCAGACCAGCTAGCAGATGTTCTTACCGACATCTTCAACATCTCTCTGAGCAGCGCTGTCGTTCCAACGTGCTTCAAGGCCACCACCATCATCCCCATGCCAAAGAAGTCTTCAGTGTCCTGCCTCAACGACTACCGTCCCGTCGCACTTACACCCATCATCATGAAGTGCTTCGAGAGGCTCGTCATGAGGCAGATTAAGACCCAGCTGCCCCCCTCACTAGACCCACTGCAGTTTGCGTATCGTTCAAACCGTTCAACGGACGATGCTATCACCATAACCCTCCATCTGGCCCTCACCCACCTAGACAATAAGGACTCATACGTTCGAATGCTGTTCATAGATTTCAGCTCAGCATTCAACACAATCATTCCCCAGCACCTGATTGGAAAGCTGAACCTGCTGGGCCTGGACACCTCCCTCTGCAACTGGATCCTGGACTTCCTGACTGGGAGACCTCAGTCAGTCCGGATCGGGAACAGCCTCTCCACCACCACCACCACCACACTGAGCACTGGGGCCCCCCAGGGCTGTGTGCTCAGTCCACTGCTGTTCACTCTGCTGACTCACGACTGTGCAGCAATGCACAGCTCGAATCACATCATCAAGTTCGATGACACGACCGTGGTGGGTCTCATCAGCAAGAACGACGAGTCAGCATACAGAGAGGAGGTGCAGCGGCTGACGAACTGGTGTAGAGCCAACAACCTGTCCCTGAATGTCGACAAAACAAAAGAGATGGTTGTTGACTTTAGGAGAGCACAAGGTGAACACACTCCGCTGAACATCGACGGCTCCTCTGTGGAGATCGTCAAAAGCACCAAATTCCTTGGTGTTCACTTGGCGGAGAACCTCACCTGGTCCCTCAACACCAGCTCTATCACCAAGAAAGCCCAGCAGCGTCTCTACTTTCTTCGAAGGCTGAGGAAAGCACATCTCCCAACCCCCATCCTCACTACATTCTATAGAGGGACTATTGAGAGCATCCTGAGCAGCTGCATCACTGCCTGGTTTGGGACTTGCACCGTTTCGGACCGCAAAGCCCTGCAGAGGATAGTGAGGACAGCTGAGAAGATCATTGGGGTCTCTCTTCCCTCCATCAAAGACAATTACAAAAAACACTGTATCCGCAAATCAACCAGCATTGTGGACGACCCCACACACCCCTCACACAAACTCTTTACCCTCCTCCCGTCTGGCAAGAGGTACCGAAGCATTCGTGCCCTCACGGCCAGACTGTGTAACAGCTTCTTCCCCCAAGCCATCAGACTCCTCAATACTCAGAGACTGGTTTGACACGCACGTGTCCTGAGTTGCACTTTAATTACTGTCACTTTATAACTGTCTGCTACCTCAATAACTGCTATGTGCATAGAACATTATCTCATAGTATGTTATGTTTACATTTTTAGAAACTGTCATCTTTTTGCACTACTGAGTACTGGTCGGCGCTGCACTGTCTATTGTCCTGTTCATTGTCAGAAATTTGTTGTACTGTCCTGTACTTTTTGCACATGTTTGCACGTGCACTTTATATAGGTATATGTAGGTTTTTTTATATAGGTATTTTATTTCGTTGTGTTGTCCTGTGTTGGTCCTTTGTTGTTTTTATGTAGCACCATGGTCCTGGAGGAACGTTGTCTCGTTTTGCTGTGTACTGTACTAACTGTATATGGTTGAAACGACAATAAAAACCACTTGACTTGACTTGACTTGGACATAGCTATTTCTATTTAAATAAATGTTGTATTCTTAAAATATTCTGTTTGCCCAAGAATCCTCTTGCAGCAATGCAGGTCCCTCACAATTGCTTAATCTATCACTCGCTGTCCACTAACGCATTGTTTCTGCCACTCATGCCATTGATCTGCTCTGCTCTAACCTACTGTATTTCTGTAACCCGCACACACAAACACAAGACGAGACAGTCACAATGTTGGAGAAAACTGCTTTATTCCAACAAAGCAGGCAACAGTACAAAAACAGGGCAAATCCAGTGAAGAATGGTCAGGGTGAGCGTTAAATCGAAGCCGGGGAATCAAGATAGGGTAAAGGGGCAAATCCAGGAGAGAGTGGTCAACGAGAGCGTAGGGGGTCAAAGCCGGGGTAATCAGAATAAGAATAACAAGTGGGAGCAAAAGACAGGGGAACAAGGGGAGCTGGCAAGCTAAGAGGTGAATGAGAGGAGGTCAAAACTAGACTAGCGGGGGCAAAGACACGGGAAACTAAATACAATAACCAACAACCGTGAGACGAAAGGGTAGTGATATATATATAGGGGCAAGTGCAGGTGTAAACCATGACAGGTGATGAGACGAGTGCAGGTGAAACTAATGTGCAGGAGTGCAGATGACGCGAGTGCAGGTGGTCATAATGTTCTGGGGGATTGGAAACGCGTGAGAAACTCAAGGAAGGGAGATTGCCTACGAGCATGTGAGCGAGTAGGAGCAAAGTGGGCGTGAGGGCTCGAGCGAGCAAAAAGAGCGTGCGAGCTCGAGGGGGCGGAACGAGCGTGGGAGCTCGAGGGGGCGGAGCGAGGGAGCGGGGTTCGTGACAGTACTCCCCCCTCTAAAATGGACGGCTCCTGACGGCCGCGCTCGGTTGCGAGGAAGTGGTGCTGGACGAACCCAACAAACAAAAAACCCTGAACAGACAACCCACAAAACACACAAACAAAATTGAGGGCAGTCCAAGGGGCACAGAGGGAAATGAGACAGTCCATGGGGTCAATGGGCAGTATCAAGGCAAGGTCTGGGGGAAAATAGCGGACAGGTGGGTGGTCAGGAGATCTAGGGGGCAGCTGTAGGGCAGAGACAGGGTCAGGGGGTCTGGAAGGCGACTGGAGGACAGGGACTGGGTCCGGGGGTCTGGAAGGTGACCACCGGACAGGAATAGGGTCTGGAGGCCAGGGAAGAGGCCACAGCACAGGGAGAGGGTCAGGAAGTCCGGGCTGAGCCGTGAAAGGCGGTGCCGTCAGAGGCGGCACTGTAGGCAGCTCTGGAGGTGGGGTTCTGGAAGGCTCTGCAGGTGGAGCCGAAGGAGGCTTTAGGGGCGAAGGCCTGAAAGGCTCTGGAGGTGGAGCCGACGGAGGCTTTGGGGGGGAAGGCCTGGAAGGCTCAGGAGGTGGAGCCAATGGAGGTGGCGCCGTGGGAGGTCCCCGAGGCGACGACCTGGCAGGCTCTGTAGTCTCGGGGGGTAGAGCCGTAGGAGGCCGAGAGGCGGAGCCATAGAAAGCTCTGAAGTCTTTGGGAGCAGAGCCGTGAGGGGCTCGGGAGGTGGAGCCGTGGGAGGCTCGGGAGGCGGAGCCGTAGGAGGCTCGAGAGGCGAAGCCCTAGGAAGCTCTGGAGTCTCTGGGAGTAGAGCCGTGAGAGGCTCGGGGAAAAAGGTCACGGAAGACTCGAGAGGCTCTAGAGGTGGGGCCCTGGAAGACTCGAGAGACGAAGCCCTGAGAGGCTTGGAAGGGGGTGGAGCCCTGAAAGACTCAAGAGGAGAATCCCTGAGAGGCTTGAGGGGAGGGGGAGCCCTGAGAGACTCGAGAGGGGAAGCCCTGAGAGGCTTGAGAGGGGGAGGTGCCCTGAGAGACTCGAGAGGCAAAGCCGTGAGAGGCTTGAGGGGTGGAGCCATGAAAGACTCGAGGGACGGAGCCCTGAGAGGCTCGAGGGGAGGAGGAGCCCTGAGAGACTCGAGAGGCGAAGCCGTGAGAGGCTTAAGGGGTGGAGCCATGAAAGACTCGAGGGACGGAGCCCTGAGAGGCTCGAGGGGTGGAGCCATGAAAGACTCGAGGGACGGAGCCCTGAGAAGCTCGAGAGGAGGAGGAGCCCTGAAAGACTCGAGAGGGGAAGCCCTGAGAGGCTCGAGGGGGGGAGGAGCCCTGAGAGACTTGAGAGGAGAAGCCCTGAGAGGCTTGGGAGGGGGAGCCCTGAAAGACTCGAGAGGAGAAGCCCTGAGAGGCTTGGGAGGGGGAGCCCTGAAAGACTCGAGAGGAGAAGCCCTGAGAGGCTCGAGAGGAGCCCTGGGAGGCTTGAGAGGAGGAGCCTTGGGAGGCTCGAGAAGAGGAGCCCTGGGTGGCTTGGGAGGAGGAGCCTTGAAAGACTCGGGAGGAGAAGCCCTGAGAGGCGGCGCTCTGGGAGGCTCGAGACTTGAAAGGCAGAACCCTGGGGGGCTTGGGAGGTAGAGCTCTGGGAGGCTCGATAGGAAGAGCCCTGGGAGGCTTGAGAGGAGGAGCCTTGGGAGGCTCGAGAAGAGGAGCCCTGGGTGGCTTGGGAGGAGGAGCCTTGAAAGACTCGGGAGGAGAAGCCCTGAGAGGCGGCGCTCTGGGAGGCTCGAGACTTGAAAGGCAGAACCCTGGGGGGCTTGGGAGGTAGAGCTCTGGGAGGCTCGATAGGAAGAGCCCTGGGAGGCTTGAGAGGAGCCCTGGGAGGCTTGGGAGGAGGAGCATTGGGAGACTCGAGAGGCGGAGGCCGCGAGGGATCTGAGGGGCGAGCAAAGGCTGGCAGAGCCGTGGAAGACTCTGGGGGCGGAGCAGAACCCAGCAGAGCCGTGGAAGACTCTGGGGGCGGAGCAGAACCCGGCAGAGCCGTGGAAGACTCTGGGGGCGGAGCAGAACCCGGCAGAGCCGTGGAAGACTCTGGGGGCGGAGCAGAACCCGGCAGAGCCGTGGAAGACTCTGGGGGCGGAGCAGAACCCGGCAGAGCCGTGGAAGACTCTGGGGGCGGAGCAGAGGTCGGCAGAGCCGTGGAAGACTCTGGGGGCGGAGCAGAGGTCGGTAGAGCTGTGGAAGACTCTGAGGGAACCTCTGCGGTCTTGAGCACAAGACGAGACTGGGGAGAAGGGGCCCTCTTCCTTCTCTTGCGTCCTCGGCCAACAGGGGACGTGGCCATGGGGACGGTTGAGGCTACAGGCGCTGGCTCGCCGACCGTGGCGGGCATGGGCGCTGGCTCGTTGGCCGTGGCGGACATGGGGGCTGACTCTCTGGCCGTGGCGGGCATGGGCGTTGACTCGCTGGCCGTGCCAGGCTTCGAGACTGGGGCCGTGACAGGCTTCGGGACTGGGGCCGTGACAGGCCTCGGGACTGGGGCCGTGTCAGGCTTCGGGGCTGGGGCCGTGTCAGGCTTCGGGACTGGGACCGGGACAGGCCTCGGGACTGGGGCCGTGTCAGGCTTCGGGGCTAGGGCCGTGTAAGGCTTCGGGGCTAGGGCCGTGTCAGGCTTCGGGGCTAGGGCCGTGTAAGGCTTCGGGGCTAGGGCCGTGTCAGGCTTCAAGACGGGGTACGTGGTAGGCTTCAAGACGGGGGCCGTGGTATGGAACGCTGGTTCAGTTTCTGCCTCCCCCACAGTAAACGAGGAACCAGCGTACAGTAGGGCGAGGTCAATAAACTGAGCCAGGTTGAGAGAGCAGCGACCACCAGGCATGAATGATGAGGCTGGCTCATTCAGTCCAAACTGAAAAATGTCTTTCAGAGCCACCTCATCAAAATTCACCTGGTACGCCAGGGCACAAAAATCCATAATATAAGCCTCCAAGGGTTGGCTCCCCTGGCGCAAACCCAAGAGTTGGGCCGCTGGCTCCATAATGTCAAGGACGGAGTTATGAGTTACATAACCACTGCCTTGCACGGAAAACCCTTGGTTCGCGTCCGATGAGCCATAAAACCTCTCCGGGATGGAGAGCATACGGCGCTCGCGGATGCGTGGAAAGCATCAACGGGCTCAGGGGCAGACACAGGTGAAACAGGGTGAAAAATTTCAGACATAGAACATACCTGCTGCCCCTGGGCCGCGAGCGCTCGGTCAAGTTTCCACACCGTAGCTCCTCGCGCTGAATGTGACGTGTTCCTCCGCTCTAGTGAGCTGCGCGAATCCTCAGCGTGACGCATTGTGACTGTCTTCGGTGGGGTTGGTTATTTTGTAACCCGCACACACAAACACAAGACGAGACAGTCACAATGTCGGAGAAAACTGCTTTATTCCAACAAAGCAGGCAACAGTACAAAAACAGGGCAAATCCAGTGAAGAATGGTCAGGGTGAGCGTTAAATCGAAGCCGGGGAATCAAGATAGGGTAAAGGGGCAAATCCAGGAGAGAGTGGTCAACGAGAGCGTAGGGGGTCAAAGCCGGGGTAATCAGAATAAGAATAACAAGTGGGAGCAAAAGACAGGGGAACAAGGGGAGCTGGCAAGCTAAGAGGTGAACGAGAGGAGGTCAAAACTAGACGAGACTAGCGGGAGGCAAAGACACGGGAAACTAAATACAATAACCAACAACCATGAGATGAAAGGGTAGTGATATATACAGGGGCAAGTGCAGGTGTAAACCATGACAGGTGATGAGACGAGTGCAGGTGAAACTAATGTGCAGGAGTGCAGATGACGCGAGTGCAGGTGGTCATAATGTTCTGGGGGATTGGAAACGTGTGAGAAACTCGAGGAAGGGAGATTGCCTACGAGCATGTGAGCGAGCAGGAGCAAAGTGGGCATGAGGGCTCGAGCGAGCAAAAAGAGCGTGTGAGCTCGAGGGGGCGGAACGAGCGTGGGAGCTCGAGGGGGTGGAACGAGCGTGGAAGCTCGAGGGGGCGGAGCGAGGGAGCGGGGTTCGTGACAATTTCTGGAGTGTGCGTGCATCGACCGGGCTTCCCTCGATAACGTGGTGCAGACAACCCATTTGAATTCTAGTTAGAATTTTCTAGTTTAAAGTGCTATGGAAGAAGCCAAACCTCTCAAACAGCCCTGAAATACTAAACAGCTTTGAGGAGGAAAAGTTAAACAGTTGTGTTATGCGCCAAAATAAAGGGTTTTCAAATTAAACATTATCACTCTTAATAAAATGTATAAAAATTGCACTATAAAAGAAAATGCGAGCCAGACTACATTAAATCCAGGTTACGTTTTTTCCTAAGTTGGTCAGCCACTTGATGTCCAATGTAAAATCTGGGTCTCAAAGCAAAACCAGTTGAAAACCACTGCTCTAAGGGGGTCTGTAGATTTGCAATGGCCAATTCTTAAACTTTTACATTTGCCAAACCCCCCCCCCCAGTCGTAAATATTTGGTTACATTTATGCTTGCACCCATAGTCATGAATCTCTAAAGCTCCAGCAGTGAGTCTGTGTAATTACGACAGATTTCTAAATTTTGCTCTCTTCAAACAGCAGTAACACGCACTAAAAACAGCAGTGAAAACAGCTAGAACCATGAGGTAAAGCCCTACTTAGTGATCTCTGAGATACTGCAAAGAGAACAGAGCTTAATGACTTTGTAGTGTTTAATATTTATGCTTGGAGACGGTCAATGCCTTACTGCAGATAAGAACGATCTGTTCTCTGTAGTATCTACTGGCTCAAATGGTCTTTTTACAAATCACACATATATTGTGTAAGATGATTTCTAAATTTCTTATGATCAACATAAATGAAACTGCTTATGATTGCATATCTGACTCTCAAAAATGTCAATTGTCGAATGCACCGGAAATATAGTCAGCCTAAAATCCAAGTCCAAAAGACTCTGCCTTCCCCTTTATGACTGTACATGCATTATAAATATACAAAAAGAGCCTAGATATTTGACGGTAAAAGACGATGTGCGGCTTGCAGTATTTGTGTGTGCGTGCGTGTGTCAGCAAATGCTTTACTGCTACTGTGTGATTTACAGAGTAGCCTGGGTTGGCAAGACAATTCATAAACCAGGAAAACTAGTGGTATGTGAGTCTGAGGGCCACTGATTGATTTTGCTCAATGGGTCTGTTTTGCAAAACCTCCCACATCCATTAATCACTGCCCAGGAAGATGCCCACAACTTGGGAAGGGAGTGTCCCAGACCCTGCTTCCACTGAAAATGTATGCTTTACACATGACAGGAGATGGCTGACCTGAAACCTGTGCCTGACTTACATTTCTCCAAAGTAATTTACAAATGAGAATAATACAAGCAGACGTGAGTAATCCAAGTGAGAGGGCAATACAATAAGTCTTACAATACAATATCTCAACTGCACAAACCAAATCTCTAGTGGGGCACTTACAATGGAAGTGAATGGGACCAATCTGTAAACAACTGTAAACAATGAAATACTAACTGTTTTAAAAGTACAGTCATAAAGAATATGTGTGTAAACATGATTTTAGATTTCTGTGTAGTTACAATGGCTGTGTCTCGTTTGGAAGGCTGCATGCTAGGTAGGACGTGTCCTTTGAAGGCTGCAGTATACCAAGTGTCTTCATTTAAACAAGCCTTGTTTAAACGAGACGGCCTTCGTGTGACAAACAGAAACGGGACGTAACATGGTTGCTTTGACAGAACGCCACTTTCTCTTTAGAAGGGAATATATGAGGTACATTTTAGGAGAGTTCTAATGATGTAAAGAGAAAAGAAAATAGATTTTACATGTGTACTTTTAGTTTAATACTTTATTTTAATTATATACTAATAAAATTATACATATTATATACTCTGCACCCATCTGCTGAGGTACTTCAACTTAACATTACTTGCATTTGAACATCATATTTATGGGCAAATTGGCTTCATTTTTTTAGACATTTCCATTGAAGCAAAGAATTGTGGGTTGTGAGTGCCCACGAAGGATACACCTCATGGATCCTCCGAATTCCTGTGAAAGAAGGTCGCATTCGAAGGCTGCATTTGAAGTGCCCTACTTGCTTTTCTGAAACGAGACAGCCTCGATGATGTACTGTATGCAGCCAACAAATGCAACCTCCAGAGGACACAGCCTTCCAAACGAGACACAGCCAGTATGTCCAATTTTACAACATTGTTGCCACGGCATCATAACGTCATTAACCCTTAACCTTAAAACTACCATTAAAACAATGGTTCAAACAATTCTACAGCTGAAATAATACACAGGATTTAACAGAAGAATTCATATAAGTGCTTTTATATAATTATAAGCTTCACATTTCTGTCTTTAAATTCTCCCAAAAATTGGCTCCATTCACTTCCATTGTAAATGCCTCACTGTAACCTCAGTTTTACAGTGTTTTTTGTGGTAATCAACACTGTGCCACAAATGCTGTCAATTGAGCTTAACTTGTATTGAACCAGGAAAATTCCTTTAAGCTGGTCACTGTTCAGCTAAACCAATTGTGCACCAGCATGGCCAGACTGGGGGACCATCTTAAACCAGCAAAGACCAGCAAACCATTTTAGCAGGGACATTACATGTCCTTTATCAAAGCTTTTGAGTATGCATGCATAACTTGCAATGTGCTGACATCAAACAGAAAGTCTAGAAAAAGATGCACCCCCCACACACACACATATACAATGTATATATTATATCTTAAAAAGATCTTCCGTGACACACCCTTAAAAGCAACCATTCCAAAGCATACCCATCCCCTCTGTATCACTGCACTGCTGATAAATTGCACAAGTCTTCTGTTATGCCAGTCATATCTGACTCATTGTACATGTCACTTGCTCAATGGCATAGTAACACCTAAAACCAGAGCACAGTGAAATATAATGCCTATATATAGTCCTTAATAGTTTTTAGCCTATATAAAAGTAAATAGATTTTATTCCAAGCTGTCTTGAAAATATGTTATCTAATGCGCCATGCACACTACATAGGAGATATAATAAACTGCACCCTACATATGAATAGAATACAT